>NC_053491.1:19412795-19570295 GCF_905171775.1 Rana temporaria | reverse complement strand
AATACTTGCTAATGTCCAGGTAACTACCTGCGCTCTGGATCCCGTTCCCTCGCAATTGTTATGTTCACTTTAATCTTTAATATCTCCCTCTCTTCTGGCATCTTCCCCAACTCTCTAAAATATGCACTAATCAGCCCCATACTTAAAAAGCCCTCACTGGACCCAATCAATCTTAACAACCTACGCCCCATCCCCTTGCTCCCCTTTTTATCCAAAGTCCTTGAGCGTCTGCAACCAACTGAGGGACCACCTTTCTGAGAATAGCCTTCTTGATCCCCTTCAGTCTGGATTTCGTCATTAACACTCCACAGAAACTGCTCTCCTAAAACTAACAAACGATCTACTAATGGCCAAATCGAAGGGACACTATTCTGTACTTCTACTGCTGGACCTTTCTGCTGTCTTTGATATGGTGGACCGCCCCGCCACAAAAAAAAACTCCACGCCTTTGGTCTCCATGACTGGACTTCGCTGGTTCTCTTCCTACCTATCCATCCGCACCTTTAGCGTTGCTTACAATTCTACCTCCTCCTCTCCTCTTCCTTTCTCTGTTGGGGTCCCCCAAGGTTCTGTTCTTGGACCTCTCATATTTTCAATCTACACCTCCTCCCTTGGTCAGCTGATGGCCTCCCTTGGCTTCCAATACCATCTCTTTGCTGACGACTCCACCACTACCCCTCGGCTCTCCTCACGTATCTCTATCAGATATATCAGTCTGCATGTCGCACCACTTCTTCAAACTCAATCTATCCAAAACCGAACTTATAATTTTTCCTCCCCCACGTGCCCTTTCCCCTGATCTCTCTGTCAAAATCGATGTAAGCCCCTCCCCGCATGCCAAGGTTTTAGGAGTAGTCCTGGACTCTGAACTCTCCTTTAAGCCCCAAGTCCAATCACTGTCCAAATCTTGCCGCCTTCACCTCCGCAACATCTCCAAAATGCGCCCCTTTATAACCAATGACACAACAAAGCTCTTAAAGGGTCACTAAAGCAATTTTTTTTATTTAGCTAAATAGCTTCCTTTACCTTACTGCAGTCCTGGTTTCATGTCCTCATTGTTCGTTTTTGCTCTGATGTTGCTGTAATTCTTCTCTGTTCTGGACACTTCCTGGTTGTCTGTTTCCTGATGACCACAGTACTGGGAGATTCTAGTTCATTTTCCAAACCATCACTGCTCTATGGCTCTGTCTAGTACAGAGGCAGGATAACATGCAAAAACTAAACTAGATGCAAAAACTAAACTAGATGCAAAAACTAAACTAGAGGTACATTATATATGATTGATTTTTATCTATTTTTAATCAATTTTATCAGTTAACTAATATGTCTCTATACCCTGTAAACAGTCATTCCCTCCACTGGCTGCCGCTCGCCCAATTAATTAAATTAAAAAAACTAACAAAGCCATTCACAATTTGGCCCCCAGCTACATCACTAGCCTAGTCTCAAAATACCAGTACAAAAATCGTTCTCTTTGTTCCTCTCAAAACCTCCTGCTCCCTAGTTCCCTCGTTGCCTCCAGGACTTTTTCAGAGCCTCTCCAATCCTATGGAATGCCTTACCCCAATCTGTCCGATTATCTCCTATTCTATTAGCTTTTAGACGATCCCTGAAAACCCTCCTCTTCAGAGAAGCCTACCCAACCCACACCTAACAACTGTATTTTCATTTTCTCCAATAATTCATCCCCCACAGTTATTACCTTTTTTATTTCACTTGACCCTCCCTTCTAGATTGTAAGCTCTACCGAGCAGGGCCCTCTAACTCCTCCTGTATTAAATTGTATTGTAACCGTACTGTCTTCCCCCATGTTGTAAAGCACTGCACAAACTGTTGGCACTATATAAATCCTGTATAATAATAATAATAATATACACTTTAACTATGTGGTTCTCGCTAAAGATTCTTCCCTTTGCAAACCTTTGAATGCAAAGCTGCCCTTATTGTAAGTTTGTTTTCTCCTTCTCACAGCCATTGGTTCTCTGGTAAAACTGCAGTCCTTGGACTTGAGTGACAATGCTCTGGAAATCCTTTGTGCTGACATTGGGAGGCTTAAATCACTGCGCCATTTACGACTGACCAACAACCGACTCAAGTTTCTGCCGCCAGGTAAGCTCTCCCTTCGCGTGTACCCAGGCGTAAGTACAGGTGAAATACAAAATTTAACATGGAGAGTTATTAAACTTTTTCTTTTGTTCTTTGTTTTTTTATGTTACAATGGGGTTGATTTACTACAACTGGAGAGTGCAAAATCTGTTACAGCTCTGAATAGAAACCAATCAGCTCCCAGTTTTTTTGTCAAAGCTTAATTGAACAAGCTGAAATTAGAAGCTGATTGGTTACCATGCACAGTTGCACCTGATTTTACGCTCTCCAGTTTTAGTAAATCAATCCCATTATCTGAAAAAATATATCTTGTTACCTTGTGTAAACCTTTCCCCATAAACCGTTAGAGACTTACTCTCAACTGCAGAGGGAAAGCATATGAAAATGTTATCATTAGGTGTGTGCGTATGTCAGTAGCAGTGGCGGAACTACCAGGGTCACAGCAGTCGCACTTGCGACCGGGCCCTGGCATTCCGCCACTGTTGAGGGGGCACCAGTGGGGTTGCTAGTCCCACAGCTCTGAGCTGAGAGGGTGTCTCTCATACAGCTCAGAGCCAACAGTTCCCTCTGCTCCTCCTTCCCTCCTTCCTCTTTCGCAGGGGATGACACAGCCGATCTGTTCCTTTTTCCCTCACCGCTATTCCTGCGTGTGCTTTGCAGGAAGTTAAGTGTGAAGCTAACCAGCTCGCACCTCCCACGGTACACATACGGGAGAGAGCGGTGGGGGAAGAAGAAGCGGATTGGCTGTGTCATCCCGTGCGAGAGAGGAAGGAGGGAGGGAGGGGGGGAGCAGAGAGAACTGTCGGCTCTGAGCTGTATGAGAGACACGCTCTCTACTCAGAGCCATGCTGAGGAGATAGGCTGCATTGATGGGCACTGATCGGCTACACTGATAGGCAGTTCTGATAGGAGGCATTGATGGGCACTGAGAGGCAGTGCTGATAGGAGGCATTGATGGGCACTGATCGGTTGCACTGATATTGATGGGCACTGAACGACTGCACTGATAGGCAGTGCTGCTGATAGGAGGCATTGATGGGCACTGATAGGAGGCATTGATGAGCAATGATAGGTAGAACTGATTGGCATTAATACGCACTGATGGGCACCGATAGGCAGCATTGATTACCACTGATAGGCAGCATTGATAAGCTCAAATGGAAGAGAGGGGGTCAGGGGGGCCCATCATGGTTTCTTGCACCGGGGGCCTGAAGGTTCTAGTTATGTCCCTGGTCAGCAGTGGCCCGTCTAAAGGGGCTTAGGGGCGCCGTCCCCCTAATCCATGCGCTCGACCCCTAATCTACATGCAGGGCGCCGGACGCGTTCCGTACTGCGGTGGGCACTCCAGAACGGGTTATGTACAACTTGCTCTACAGCAAACAATAGTAGTGGCAGCACCAAATTTCATTCCAAACCTCCTGAGACTAGCAGTCAGAGGCATCAGTGCCTTATATTAGTGGTCATCAACCCTGTCCTCAGGGCCCACTACTAACAGGCCAGATTTTATGTATTACCTTGGAGGATGCAGACTAGAATACTGCAATCACTGAGCAGTAAGGATGAGCTCCAGCGTGTTCGCATAGCACACGTGCAGAGCCCGTCAGGAAGTCTGCACGGCGCTGCGCTAATCACAGCCAGGGAGACAATGTCCCGATGCTCGGCTGCAGAGATCGGGAAATGTCTTCCTGGTTGTGATTAGCGCAGCGCCGTGCAGACTTCCTGGCGGGCTCTGCACGTGTGCTATGCGAACACGCTGGAGCTCATCCTTACTGAGCAGCAAATGATATCACCTGTGATGTATTTCAGTTATCTTCCAAACCTGGCCTGTTAGTGGGCCCCGAGAACAGGGATGATGATTCAAGACAAAGGCCGGGATTCACAAACATTGGCGCATTTTTACGCAGGCGTAGCGCATCTCATATGCGCTACGCCGACGTAAAGCAGAGAGGCAAGCACCGAATTCTCAAAGCAAATGCTCCCAACGTTGCGCCGGCGTAACGTTAATTCGTAGGCGTAAGCCGGCCTAATTCAAAGTAGGTAGAAGTGGGCGTGATCCATTTAAATTAACCGTGACCCCATGCAAATGATGGGCCGAACAAACGGCGCATGCGCCGTCCCGTGGACGCTTCCTAATGCTCTGAATCACGTCGGAACTACTCCCTAAGATATGTTGAATCACTGCCTACGACGTGAACGTAACCTACGCCCAGCCCTATTCATGTACTACGTAAACGACGTAAAATCCGACAGCTGTGTTCCCTGGTCCATACCTTTGCATGGCTTACACCTGCTTTAGGAGGCTTAACTTTACACCGGACGTACGACTTACGTAAACCGCGTATTTTAATGCGCCGGGAACAAGTACGTTCGTGAATCGGCGTATCTCCCTTATTTGCATATTCGAAACGTAAATCAATGGGAGCGCCCCTTGCGGCCAGGGTAAATATGCACCCAAGATACGACGGCGTAGAAAAGTTACGGCGGTCGGATGAAGCCTATTTTCAGGCGTATCTAGTTCTATGGGCACGGCGCACAGATACGACAGGGCACATTTACACTTACGCGGCGTGTCTCGAGATACGTCGGCGTAAGTGCTACGTGAATCCGGGCCTATATGTAGATTTTTTTTCAGGGTAGTGCTTAGGTGCAATTAACGGGGCAGATCCTCAGAGCGAGTACTACTGATACACCGGTGTACTTTCAAATTACCCGCATCTGGGTTAGATCCGACAGGTGTACTTTTTTCGTACGCCTTCGGATCTAAAATGCAATACTTCGGCGTCCGCTGGGTAGCGTTCACGTAGTTTTTCGCGTCGGGTATGCAAATTAGCTATTTCCGACGATCCACGAACATACGCGCGGCCGTCGCATTCTCTTACGCCGTCTCTAGTCGGCTTTTTGCCGGCGTATAGTTAAAGCTGCTGTTTTGCGGCGTATAGTTAGACTTGCCATGTTAAGTATGGCCGTCGTTCCCGCGTCGAAATTTGAATTTTTGATTTTTTTTGCGTAAGTCGTCCGTGAATCGGGATGGACGTAATTCACGTCTAAGTTAAAAAAAATGACGTTGTTGCGACGTCATTAAAGGGGTGGTTCACCCTAAAAACGACTTTTTCTTATTCCACTGCCCCCCCACATAACAATACGATTAAGGCTCTTATTATTTTTTTCATGCTGTACATACCTTTGTACAGCATATTCACCCGTGCATCCGGGTTGCGAGTCCCGCGGGAGTGGGCGTTCCTCACATGCTGGTGATTGACGTTTTGCCCAAAAACGAGCTCCCCCCCGTCGCGTAAGCCGCGTCACGGTTGGCTAAAGGAGCCGAACGGCGAGTCGGCGCTATACTGCGCATGCGCATCGCTGTTCGGCTCCTTTTGCCAACCGTGA
Organism: Rana temporaria; assembly: GCF_905171775.1. Taxonomy (NCBI): domain Eukaryota; kingdom Metazoa; phylum Chordata; class Amphibia; order Anura; family Ranidae; genus Rana; species Rana temporaria. The sequence goes on along the minus strand of NC_053491.1, from coordinate 19,564,802 downwards.
CGCGGCTTACGCGACGGGGGGAGAGCTCGTTTTTGGGCAAAACGTCAATCACCAGCATGTGAGGAACGCCCACTCCCGCGGGACTCGCAACCCGGATGCACGGGTGAATATGCTGTACTAAGGTATGTACAGCAGGAAAAAAATAATAAGAGCCTTAATCGGATTGTAATGTGGGGGGGCAGTGGAATAAGAAAAAGTTGTTTTTAGGGTGAACCACCCCTTTAAGCGCAATGCATGGCGGGAAATTTAGAAACGGAGCATGCGCAGTTCATTCGGCGCGGGGACGCGCTTCATTTAAATGAAACACGCCCCCTAATCGCCGGTTTGAATTCCGCCGCCAGAGATACACATTCGCCGCCATAACTTACGGCGCGAATTCTTTGGGGATTTGAACCGGCCAAAAGTAAGTTACAGCGGCGTAGCGTATCTCTGATACGCTGCGCCCATCTGTTTCTATGTGAATCTGCCCCAACATTTCTAGATGTCCCCCATAAGGCCCCTTTCACGCAAGTGGCCCAATCTGGCAAAAACAAACAGAAGGGGTTCCATTCTGCTCTGTCTGGCTGGTGATGTGCATTAATTAATCATTAATCATAGAGAAAATGTGCAATTGCTCCTTCAGCATCGGTCGCACTCCCACGGATGGCTCATTGGTTTCATATTTCCAAATTTGACAGCATATGCTGATTTATGGCACATTATATACTGCATTTCTACTCTTGTTCAGTGGAGTTTATCGAGCTTTTCTGGGTTTTAGGATATTCTGTAATCCGATGCCCTCTGTCTTGCATTGTTGAATTTCTTTCCTATGTGGTGCTGATTTGAAGCACCCTGGAGACATTCATTAATATGTTTGGCCCAGGTATGCGATTCTGACACTTAATTTGTTTTATTCATGCTTGCAGAAATTGGAAAGCTGAAAGAACTTCAGACGTTAGACCTCTCCACAAATCACCTTGTCACTTTACCAGAGAAGTTGCACTTGTGCCAGTCACTGCAGTACCTGACCGTAGATAGGAACTTCCTGTGCAGCATTCCACGCCACCTGTGCCAGCTAGCCAGTCTTAATGAGCTTTCCATGGCGGGCAACCGGCTGGCATCCCTGCCTTTGGGTGAGTATAGAAAGGACTTGCTGTTGGTTTGCTTTATGTGTCAGTATATACAGTAATACCTTGGATTACGAGCATAATTCGTTCCAGAAGAATGCTTGTAATCCAAAGCACTCGTATATCAAAGCGAGTTTCCCTATAGGAAATTCAGTGGAACCTCAGTTTAAGAGTAGCGTGGTTTGAGAGCGTTTTGATTTGCGAGCAACTTTTTATTTATTTTTTAATTCTAAATCGGTTTGTGAGTGTTGACTCGCAAGACGAACAGAATTCAAGATATATAGGCCTGCAGTACCTCATTTGGCCTGAGGTATGGGGGCGCAGGAGCCGAGCCAAAGTGTCCTCTGGCCTTTTCGGCCGTTTTCGGGGCACTCTCTGGTGCCCCTCCACCTCTGGACGCATTCGGTATTGCATCCCATTGAAATAATTGCGGAATGAATTATTTTAGTTTCCATTGACTTTAAAGGGAAAACTCGCTTTGATATGCGAGTACTTTGGATTACGAGCATTCTCCTGAGAACGGATTATGCTCATAATCCGAGGTTCAACTGTAATGGAAAGTCAGATAATCCGTTCCACAGCCGCTGCTTGTTTATGCAGTACCGCATGTGGTCAGCGGTGCGGGTGCGCCAGAGAAGCTCGGAGACATTTGGGAACGGATAGGTAGATTCACGTACATTGCCCTAAACTTGCGGCGGCGTAGCTTAGCGTGTTTAGGCTACGCCGCCGTAAGTTAGCTAGGCAAGTACATGATTCACAATGTACTTGCCTGTATGTTACGGCGGCGTGGCCTAAAGCGGGCGGGCGTAAGGGCGCCGAATTCAAATGTGTGTAAGGGGGGCGTGTTTTATGTTAATAAGGCTTGACCTTACGTTTTTGACGTTTTTTTATTACTGCGCATGCGCCGGGCGCCTATATTTCCCAGTGTGCATTGCGGCACACTGGGAAATACGGGCCTATTGATTTCGACGTGGACGTAAATCGATATTCGCGGACGACTTACGCAAACGACGTAAACATTTTGAATCTCGAATCGGGAACGGCGGCCATACTTTAACATTGCTATTCCATCTAATAGATGGAATAACTTTAGGCCTGATAATGGCTTACGGAAACGGCGTAAATGTACTGCGGCGGCCGGGCGTACGTTTGTGAATCGGCGTATCTACTCATTTACATATTCTACGCCGACCGCAATGGAAGCGCCACCTAGCGGCCATCCGAAATATTGCAACCTAAGATAGGATGGCGCAAGCCGTCCTATCTTAGATATGTTTAAGCGTATCTCTGTTTGAGAATACACTTAAACATAAGTCGGCTTAGATTCTGAGTTAGGTCGGCTTATCTACTGATAAGCCGGCCTAACTCTTACTGAATCTACCTACGAGTGTGCCTAGCTGGTATAAACAAGGCCAAGAAAAAATCCAAGAAAAAAATATCATAGTTTACTTACTGACCAGCCCGTGGACAACCGAATCAACCTGTCTAACAGTAGGCGTCTGCACACATTTGCAAATACATGCGTAAGCTAGAGAGCCTCGCCAAGGCACCGTGGTATCTGTAGTTCCTATCACTGACTGATGAGTGACTCCACAGTGGAAGCACATGCATTCTGATGAGACGTTGGAAGGCAGATGGACTGAAGGGAGCCCAACCCTTCTTAACCACTTCCCATCCGCCTGTCGAGTTTTTACAACCACAAGGTGGCTCTAAAATGCCGGGAGGCCGTCAATATATGGCCTCCGGCGACGCGTGCCCGCCACGTCACTCAGTTGCCGATGTGCCTACAAAATATCCCCTATTTTGTAGGCGCTATAACGTCTGCGCAAACCAATCACTATACGCTTATTGCGATTTTTTTTTTTTTTGACCAAAAATATGTAGAAGAATACGTATCAGCCTAAACTGAGAAAAAAGGTGTTTTTTTTTGTTTTTGTTTTTTTTAAATCGGTATATTTATTACAGCAAAAAGTAAAAAATAGTGTTTTTTCTCAAAATTTTCGCTCTATTTTTGTTTATAGCATAAAAAATAAAAACCGCAGAGGTGATCAAATACCACCAAAAGAAAGCTCTATTTGTGGGGGGAAAAATACGTCAATTTTGTTTGGGAGCCACGTCGCACGACCGCGCAATTGTCATTCAAAGAGTGTCAGCGCTGAAATTTCGCCTGGGCAGGAAGGGGGTATATGTGCCCAGTAAGCAAGTGGTTAAAAAGGTACAGGTGCACACTGAGCACCCAGCACAATGACTGCAAAGGTGTGCTTAGCTGGTGCTTGATAACTTTGTGGGGGAGGTTCTCTGACTGGGTGAAGACAGAGAACCGTGTTCCTGCTCAACAGGAACACAAGATCTCTGTCTTTCACTGCCAGTATGGCGATCTGCCTTGTTTACATAGGCAGATCGCCATTCTGCCTCTTTGGGGAACGATCGCAGGTGGCCGGCGGACATTGGGTTCAATCAGGCATCCTCTGTGTACAATCAGCGCGCAATCGTGTCTCTGGCGGTGCGTGCACGCCCCCCAGTGTCTATTGCACAAAGTGATGTACAATAGAGCCGACCTGCCGCAATACAAGTGTGGTAGGTGGTCGACAAATGGTTAACCACTTAAGGACCGCCTCCTGCACATATACGTCAGCAGAATGGCACGGCTGGGCACAAGCACGTACCTGTACATCCTCTTTAAGTGCCCAGCCGTGGGTCGCGGGCACGCGACCCGATCCAAAGCTCTGTGGCTGCGGGACCCGCGGACCCGATCGCCGCCGGAGTCCCGCGATTGGTCCCCGGAGCTGAAGAACGAAGAGAGCTGTGTGTAAACACAGCTTCCCCGTTCTTCACTGTGGCGCTGTCATTGATCGTGTGTTCCCTTATATAGGGAAACACGATTAATGACATCACACGTCCAGCCCCGCCCCCCTACAGTTAGAAACACATATGAGGTCACACATAACCCTACAGCGCCCCCTAGTGGTTAACTCCCAAACTGAAATTGTCATTTTCACAGTAAACAATGCATTTTTATAGCATGTTTTGCTGTGAAAATGACAATGGTCCCAAAAATGTGTCCAAATTGTCCGAAGTGTCCGCCATAATGTCGCGGTCACGAAAAAAATCGCTGATCGCCAAAATTAGTAGTAAAAAAAAATATTTTTATAAAAATGCAATAAAACTATCTCCTATTATGTAAACGCTATAAATTTTGCGCATACCAATCGATAAACGCTTATTTTTTTTTTTACCAAAAATAGGTAGAATATGTATTGCGGAAAGAAAAAAATTGTGCGTCCCATGCAGAAAAAGCTTATGATGTATGGTAGCGGCTATACTGAGTAGACACTCCCCCAAGTACGTTTTTTTTTTTACGTATTGGCCTAAACCAGTGATGGCGAACCTGTGGCACGCGTGCCACAGCTGGCACGCCGAGCCCTCTCTGTGGGCACGCAGCACGCCGCCAGGATAGCAGAGGGAATCCCCCAGCAAGGCAGTCACTTGCACTGGCGGAGCAGGCACGGAGGAGCTGACTCTGTTCCTATCGCGAGTGCAATCAAGCAGTGTGAGTGTGATTGGGCAGTGGGGTGGCAGATGCGAGTAAAGCCCTCCCTGCATGCAATGAGGGCAGCCCATTGGAAACGACACGGAGGGAGTGTCTGCTCTGTAAGCAGCGTGTGATGCCTGTGTAATGATGTGCATGGAGGAGAATAACTCCTCCCTTCCTGGGCGTGGAGAGCGGCTTCCTGTGCAGGGACTCGGGTGCTGAAGCATGGCAATGTGGAGGACTTTGTACATACACAGGTAGGATAGTGCTATGGGGGAAAGGGGAAATGAGGGGGAGCAAGGACACTGCTGTGTATGTGGGGAGAATGTGAAGGAGCAGAGGACACTGCTTTGGGAAGTGCCTTCACATCACCCCCCCCCCCCTGATCCCTGTACATGCATCCATCTCTGATTTCTGTACATGCATCCATCTCTGATCCCTGTATATGCATCGATCCCTGTACATGCATCCATCCATCTCTGATCCCAGTGTATGCATCCATCTCTGATCCCTGTATATGCATCCATCCCTGATCCCTGTACATGCATCCATCCATCTCTGATCCCAGTGTATGCATCCATCTCTGATCCCAGTGTATGCATCCATCTCTGATCCCTGTATATGCATCCATCCCTGATCCCTGTACATGCATCCATCCATCTCTGATCCCAGTGTATGCATCCATCTCTGATCCCAGTGTATGCATCCATCCCTGATCCCTGTACATGCATCCATCCCTGATCCCAGTACATGCATCCATCCCTGATCCCAGTGTATGCATCCATCTCTGATCCCTGTATATGCATCCATCCCTGATCCCTGTATATGCATCCATCCCTGATCCCTGTACATGCATCCATCCATCTCTGATCCCATTGTATGCATCCATCTCTGATCCCAGTGTATGCATCCATCTCTGATCCCTGTATATGCATCCATCCCTGATCCCTGTACATGCATCCATCCATCTCTGATCCCATTGTATGCATCCATCTCTGATCCCAGTGTATGCATCCATCTCTGATCCCTGTATATGCATCCATCCCTGATCCCTGTACATGCATCCATCCATCTCTGATCCCAGTGTATGCATCCATCTCTGATCCCAGTGTATGCATCCATCTCTGATCCCTGTATATGCATCCATCCCTGATCCCTGTACATGCATCCATCCATCTCTGATCCCATTGTATGCATCCATCTCTGATCCCAGTGTATGCATCCATCTCTGATCCCTGTATATGCATCCATCCCTGATCCCTGTACATGCATCCATCCATCTCTGATCCCAGTGTATGCATCCATCTCTGATCCCAGTGTATGCATCCATCTCTGATCCCAGTGTATGCATCCATCTCTGATCCCTGTATATGCATCCATCCCTGATCCCTGTACATGCATCCATCCATCTCTGATCCCAGTGTATGCATCCATCTCTGATCCCAGTGTATGCATCCATCTCTGATCCCTGTATATGCATCCATCCCTGATCCCTGTACATGCATCCATCCATCTCTGATCCCAGTGTATGCATCCATCTCTGATCCCAGTGTATGCATCCATCTCTGATCCCTGTACATGCATCCATCCATCTCTGATCCCATTGTATGCATCCATCTCTGATCCCATTGTATGCATCCATCCCTGATCCCTGTACATGCATCCATCCATCTCTGATCCCATTGTATGCATCCATCTCTGATCCCAGTGTATGCATCCATCTCTGATCCCTGTATATGCATCCATCCCTGTACATGCATCCATCCATCTCTGATCCCATTGTATGCATCCATCTCTGATCCCATTGTATGCATCCATCCCTGATCATGCATCCATCCATCTCTGATCCCATTGTATGCATCCATCTCTGTTCCCAGTGTATGCATCCATCTCTGATCCCTGTATATGCATCCATCCCTGATCCCTGTATATGCATCCATCTCTGATCCCTGTATATGCATCCATCCCTGATCCCATTGTATGCATCCATCTCTGATCCCAGTGTATGCATCCATCTCTGATCCCATTGTATGCATCCATCTCTGATCCCATTGTATGCATCCATCTCTGATCCCAGTGTATGCATCCATCCCTGATCCCTGTATATGCATCCATCCCTGATCCCTGTACATGCATCCATCCATCTCTGATCCCATTGTATGCATCCATCTCTGATCCCATTGTATGCATCCATCCCTGATCCCTGTACATGCATCCATCCATCTCTGTTCCCATTGTATGCATCCATCTCTGATCCCAGTGTATGCATCCATCTCTGATCCCAGTGTATGCATCCATCCCTGATCCCTGTACATGCATCCATCCCTGATCCCAGTGTATGCATCCATCTCTGATCCCAGTATTCTGAGCGTAACACACTCCTTTGAAAAAGCACAACATGTTTTTTCTGGGCAGAATTGTATGTTTTTGGTCCCTTAGGGCTCATTCAGTCAGATGATCAGTCCCTTTCTCTGTACAGAGCAGTTGGTAGGTTTAATTTCATGTTGGCACTTTGAAAAAAATAAGTTGGTTTTGTGTCGCTGTTTGGGCACTCGGGCTCAAAAAGGTTCGCCATCACTGGCCTAAACTGAGGAAATCATTTTTTTTAAAATATTTTTTGGGGGATATTTATTTATTATAGAAAAAAAAAAAATAGTGAATTTTTTCCAAAATTGATGCTCTATTTTTGTTTATAGCGCAAAAAATAAAAACCGCAGAGGTGATCAAATACCACCAAAAGAAAGCTCTATTTGTGGGAAAAAAAGGACGCCAATTTTGTTTGGGAGCCACGTCGCACGACCGCGCAATTGTCAGTTAAAGCGACGCAGTGCCGAATCGCAAAACCTGGCCTGGGCATTTAGCTGCAAAATGGTCCGGGGCTGAAGTGGTTAAAGTGACGCAGTGCCGTATATGCCAAAAATGGCCTGGTCATTGGGCAGCTAAATCTTCCGGGGGGCGGAAGTGGTTAAAGTGACGCAGTGCCGTATATGCCAAAAATGGCCTGGTCATTGGGCAGCTAAATCTTCCGGGGGGCGGAAGTGGTTAAAGTGACGCAGTGCCGTATATGCCAAAAATGACCTGGTCATTGGGCAGCCAAATCTTCCCGGGGGGGCTGGAAGTGGTTAAAACAGAAAAATACACTTTCTGCTATGTAGGGGTTAAAAGGGAATTTCCTATTACTTCAAAGTTGGATGAAAGCCCCGGCATGTGACTCTGCATCCCCCGAAGGCCAGGAGTTAATGCATGAGTCATTTTTATCACTACCTTGGCCTCCTCCCTGCAATGTCTTTTTGTACCTCATCACTATGCTTTTGGCAAGGTTCTGCCTCTACGCAAACATCATTTTCGTTTTTTGTCCCTTCTGCGCAGTTAGCAGAAGTTGCCATATTTGGACTTGGCGTGAGTCTGGCCATCAGCACTTGTCCGGTCTGCAGCTCAATGTAAATCACAAGCATTGCTCTCCAGACAATAGAGCTGCGGCTGCCAACATCTGAGCTGCGGCGATAAAAAATAATGTGTTGAGTTACAGCCAAGAAGAGGCCGGCGGAGTGACAGCACATTGCAAGAGATGAAAAAAAAAAAAAAAAAAAAGCCTCTCCGTAGAGGGTGAGCATAAGAAACGGACACACGCCAGTTAACCACTTAAGACCCGGACCTTTAGGCAGGTAAAGGACCCGGCCAGTTTTTGCGATTCGGCACTGCGTCGCTTTAACTGACAATTGCGCGGTCGTACGATGTGGCTCCCAAACAAATTTGGCGTCCTTTTTTTCCCACAAATAGAGCTTTCTTTTGGTGGTATTTGATCACCTCTGCGGTTTTTATTTTTTGCGCTATAAACAAAAATAGAGCGACAATTTTGAAAAATATATATTTTTTTATTTTAGCATTATAACTATCCCCCAAAAATATATAAAAAAAATATTTTTTTTCCTCAATTTAGTTTGATACTTATTCTTCTACATATTTTTTGTAAAAAAAAAATCGCAATAAGAGTTTATTGAGTGGCTTGCGCAAAAGTTATAGCGTTTACAAAATAGGGGGTATTTTTATGTCATTTTTTTTTTACTAGTAATGGCGGCGATCAGCGATTTTTTTTCGGTACTGCGACATTATGACGGACACTTCGGACACTTTTGACACATTTTTGGGACCATTGGCATTTTTATAGCGATCATTGCTATAAAAATGCATTGGATTACTATAAAAATGCCACTGGCAGGGAAGGGGTTAACACTAGGGGGCGGGGAAGGGGTTAAGTATGTTCCCTGGGTGTGTTCTAACTGTAGGGGGGGTGGACTGACTAGGGGAAATGACTGATCGCTGTTCATACATTGTATGAACAGACGGTCGGTCAGGCATTTCTCCCCCTTACACACACAGCTCCCGGTTCTCGCTCTGTAATGATCGATCGCGGGTGCCGGCGGTGATTTTTGCTATAATAAATATCCCCAAAAATATACAAAAAAACATTTTTTTTACTCAGTTTAGGCCGATACGTATTCTTCTACCTATTTTTGGGGGGAAAAAATCGCAATAAGCATTTATCGATTGGTTTGCGCAAAATTTATAGCGTTTACAAAATAGGAGATAGTTTTATTGCATTTTTATAAAAAAAAATTTTTTTTACTACTAATGGCGGTGATCAGCGATTTTTTTCGTGACTGCGACATTATGGCGGACACTTTTGGACAATTTTGACACATTTTTGGGACCATTGGCATTTTCACAGCAAAAAAATTGTTTACTGTGAAAATGACAATTGCAGTTTGGGAGTTAACCACTAGGGGGCGCTGAAGGGGTTATGCGTGACCTCATCTTTGTTTCTAACTGTAGGGGTGTGTGGCTGTAGGTGTGGCATCATTGATTGTGGTTCCCTATATTAGGGATCACACGATCGATGACGGTGCCACAGTGAAGAACGGGGAAGCTGTGTTTATACACAGCTCTCCCTGTTCTTCACCCCCGAGGACCGATCGCGGGACTCCAGCGGCGATCGGGTCCCGCGGTCACGGAGCTTCGGACCGGGTCGCGTGCGCGCGCCTGTGACCCATGGCTGGGCACTTAAAGAGGACGTACAGGTACGTGCTTGTGCCCAGCCGTGCCATTCTGCCAACGTATATGTGCAGGAGGCGGTCCATAAGTGGTTAAAGACATTGGTCTATCAAACTTGCTAGAACATCATAGTAAGAGATTCTGTACTAAAAGATGAGAAGACTTTACCCTTCAGCCTAAAGCCGAAAGACAAAGGCCCAGATTCAGGTAGGGGCGCGCACTGATACGGCGGCGCAGCGTATCGTTTTTACGCTACGCCTCCATAAATTACTGGAGCTACGCTGCATTCACGAAGCATTTGCTCCGTAATTTGCGGCGGCGTTTCGTAAAAGGGGCCGACGTAAGCGCGCGTAATTTAAATGATCCCGTAGGGGGCGTGGATCATTTAAATTAGGCGCGTTCCCGCGCCGCACGTACTGCGCATGCTCCGTCGGGAAAATTTCCCGACGTGCATTGCGGTAAATGACGTCGCAAGGACGTCATTGGCTTCGACGTAAATGGCGTCCAGCGCCATTCACGAACGAGTTAGGCAAACGACGCAAAATTTGAAAATCGTGACACGGGAACGACGTCCATACTTACCATTGGCTGCGCCTCCTAATAGCAGGAGCAGCCTTACGGCGAAAACGACGTAAAAAACGAGCACCGGCCGGGCGTTCGGTTGTGAATCGGCGTTAGTATGCAATTTGCATACTCTACGCTGACAACTACGGGTGCGCCACCTAGCGGCCAGCGTCAGAATGCACCCTAAGATACGACGGCATAAGAGCCTTATGCCAGTGGTATCTTAGGCTACAGCCGGCGTATCTAGCTTTCTGAATACAGAAAGTAGATACGCCGGCGCTACTTAGCAATTACGCTGCGTATCTATGGATCTACCCCATTGATGTTTATGCATGGCTGGGATTTGCTGATCCTGTGCGCCGGTGACCGTTTTCTTTTACCTTTTGATCAGAATAATTAGGATAGGTCTCAACCTCTATTAATGTCTTAGTACTTTCAATGTAAAACTAATACTTTATCCTGTTTCATCTGTAAACATGTTACTGTATGCATGGAGTGTACATGTTTCTTCAGTATTTATGTGGAAGAACAGCTGCAGCTTGCGTAGTTTTTACTACTGAAACCTGAACTCGAGGGAAAGGTAAAATGCTCCCCTCTACTGCAAGGCCTTGTTTATACTTGCCTCCTCACTGCCTATTTTAACACCCTTAGGGCTCATTTACACTTGCTTTGGCTTCAACACACATTAAGGCATCTACCGCCTCAACACGCTTTTATGATGTGTTTTTGATGCTTCGTGGTGCTTCGATGAAGTATCGGTGAGCTTTGGTGAGGCTTCGGTGAAGCTTTAGTGATGCTTTCTTGATGCTCTTTTGAAGCTTTGGAGAGGAGTATAGAAGTATGCGGTGGGCAGTATGTGCAGGAGAGTATAGAAGTATGACAGTGGGCAGTAAGTGCAGAAGAGGAGTACATAAGTATGAAAGTGGGCAGTATGGTCAGGAGAGGAGTACAGAAGAGTGACAGTGGGCAGTATGTGCAGGAGAGGAGTGCGGAAGTATGAAAGTGGGCAGTATGTGCAGGAGAGGAGTACAGAAGTGTGACAGTGGGCAGTATGTGCAGGAGAGGAGTGCGGAAGTATGACAGTGGGCAGCATGTGCAGGAGAGGAGTACAGAAGAGTGACAGTGGGCAGTATGTGCAGGAGAGGAGTACAGAAGAGTGACAGTGGGCAGTAAGTGCAGGAGAGGAGTACAAAAGTATGACAGTGGGAGGTATGTGCAGGAGAGGAGTACAGAAGTATGACAGTGGGCAGTAAGTGCAGGAGAGGAGTGCGGAAGTATGACAGTGGGCAGCATGTGCAGGAGAGGAGTACAGAAGTGTGACAGTGGGCAGTATGTGCAGGAGAGGAGTGCGGAAGTATGACAGTGGGCAGCATGTGCAGGAGAGGAGTACAGAAGAGTGACAGTGGGCAGTATGTGCAGGAGAGGAGTACAGAAGAGTGACAGTGGGCAGTAAGTGCAGGAGAGGAGTACAAAAGTATGACAGTGGGAGGTATGTGCAGGAGAGGAGTACAGAAGTATGACAGTGGGCAGTAAGTGCAGGAGAGGAGTACAGAAGTATGATAGTGGGCAGTATGTGCAGGAGAGGAGTACAAAAGTATGACAGTGGGAGGTATGTGCAGGAGAGGAGTACAGAAGTATGACAGTGGGCAGTAAGTGCAGGAGAGGAGTACAGAAGAATGACAGTGGGCAGTTAGTACAGGAGAGGAGTGCGTTTTGGGGGGTAAAATGGCCATCCAGGAATATCATTGGGTCCTGTGGAGGGGTGAGAAGGCAGGGATGTCAGTGGTGGGAGACAAGATGGGGGGTGTGAGGGCACAAGGTGGTCAGACAAACAGGAATAAAGAGGAAAAATCGCTTCTGATGGCAGAATCGCCCACTAGCAACACAAAACTACACATTTAGGTAGGCCAGATTAAAATGGAAAGTATGTTGACAAAGCAAAGCTTTTATATGATTAAATATATTATTATTTATTTTCTTTCTTTTTGCATTTAGATTTGGGAAGATCTCGAGAGCTGCAATACGTGTATGTGGATAATAACATCCAGCTGAAGGGTCTCCCTTCCTATCTCTACAATAAAGTGATTGGTTGCAGCGGGTAAGCCATTCCCTTTTCCACATATATAGGTAGATTCAGAAAGAGTTAGGCCGACTTATCAGTAGATAAGCCGACCTAACTCCGAATCTACGCCGCCGTATGTTTAAGAGTATGCTCAAACAGAGATACGCTTAAACATATCTAAGATAGGATGGCTTGCGCCGTTCTATCTTAGATTGCAATTTTTCGGATGGCCGCTAGGTGGCGCTTCCATTGCGGCCGGCGTAGATTATGTAAATGAGCTTGTACGCCGATTCACGAACGTACGCCCGGCCGCCGCAGTCGAATTACGTAGTTTCCGTAAGGCCTTAGGCGGCCTAAAGTTATTCCACCTATGAGGTGGAATAACAATGTTAAAGTATGGCCGCCGTTCCCGCCGCGAGGTTCGAATTTTTTACGTCGTTTGCGTAAGTCGTCCGCGAATCGGGAGTTACGTAGTTTACGTCCACGTCGAAATCAATAGGCCCGTACGGCGTACTTAGCCACAATGCGCACTGGGAAATGTAGGCGCCCGGCGCATGCGCAGTAGCAAAAAACATGAGGTCAAGCCTCATTTCCATACAACACGCCCCCCTCCAACCAATTTAAATTAGGCGCCCTTACGCCCTCTGCTATTACACTACGCCGCCCTAAGTAAGGAGGTAAGTGCTTTGAGAATCACGTACTTGCCTCTCTTACTTAAGGCGGCGTAGTGTAAACACGCTAGACTACGCCGTCTTAACATTGCATGGCCGTACCTGAATCTACCTAATAGTGTTACTTAGGACTCGTTTTCTGCATCCTTGTGCAATAAATGTTGTACTGTGTATGTGTGTAATTTAGATAATTTTGCACTTCCTAAAAGCTTTTGTATTTACATTGACATGTAGTCTTCTGCTGTTAGCAGTTTGCCTCATTCACAACAACTGTGGTGTGGTGGCTACTGTGATGTAAGGTGGGAGGCTTTGATGGGGACCCTGATGTAAGGGAAGCTTTTTTGTAAGGGGGACTTTGATGCAAACCCTGATGTAAACGGGGATTCTAATGGGGACTTTGATGTAACATGGATTTTTTTTAGCCCCAAATATCTCTAAGATATATGAAGTGGTCCCTGTGCAGAAAAGTTTGGAGGCCCCTGGTATATACACTATATTACCAAAAGTTTGGGGACACCTGCCTTTACACACACATGAACTTTAATGTCTGTAGGGTTTAATATGAAATTTTCCCACCCATTGTTACTATAACAACTTCAACTCTTCTGGGAAGTCTGTCCACAAGGTTTAGGAGTGTGTCTATAGGAAGGTTTAACCGTTCTTCCAGAAGCGCATTTGTGAAGTCAGGCACTGATGTTGAACGAGAAGGCCTGGCTCGCAGTCTCCGCTCTAATTCATCCCAAAGGGTGTTCTATAGCAGGGGTCTCCAAACTTTTCAAACAAACGGCCAGTTTATTGTCCTTTAGACTTGAGGAGGGCCAGAATGTGGCCAGCAGGGGCAGAAAATGTCACGGGCCTGGCATGAATGAGAATAAATATGGCTTTGGTTTGGGGTCAATAGGAGTAGTGTCACTATTAGTAAGAGGAATAGTATCCTATCATTGGTATCGTGGAAGAAATCGTGCCCCATCGTTGGTGTCAGTGAGAGGAATAGTTCTTCATATCAGTGGGAGGAATAGTGCCCCAAGGGCCGGATAAAGGCTAGTAAAGGGCCACATCTGGCCCTCGGGCTATAGTTTGGAGACCCCTATTCTATCGGGTTGAGGTCAGGACTGTGTAGGCCAGTCAAGTTCCTCCACCCCAAACTCGCTCATCCATGTCTGGAGGGGGGATTATGGTGTGGAGTTGTTTTTCAGGGTTTGGACCTGGCCCCTTAGTTCCAGTGATGGGAACACTAAAAATGATTGTAAAGTCTTGCTTTAAGACCCCTTTCACACTGAGCGTCAGCGGTAAAGCTCTGCTATTTTTACCGCCGAGGCTGGATTTGCGGTGCATTTCGACCGCTAGCGGGGTGCTTTTCACCCCCGCTAGCGGCTGAGAAAGGGTTAAAACTTCCAGCAATGCGCTGGTATAGCCGCGCTGTCCCATTGATTTCAATGGGCAGCAGCAGTGGAGGAGCGGTAAACACACAGCTCCTTCACCGCTTGCGGCTAGCAGGACTTTTTTTTACCGTCCTGCTAGCTCAGTGCCCTCAGTGTGAAAGAGGTCCTAAAAAATAAAAAAAATAACAAATATGTTATACTTACCTCCTCTGTACAGTTGGTTTTGCACAGAGAAGCCCAGATCCTCCTCTTCCCGGGTCCCTCTTCGCTCATCCTGGCTCCTCCCACCTAATGAGTGTCCCCATAGACCAGTGGAGATGCATGGAGATTAGGGGGCCGGTGCAAAGAGATTAGTGGGGCAGCGCCCTTGTGCCCCATATAGACAGGCCACTGCTGATGTAAAGGCAGGTGTCCCAATACTTTTGGTAATATAGTGTGTGTGTATATAATATAGTTGTTTCCTCAGCAAATTTGGAGTTTTTTTTATATGCAGTGCCAAGTGTGGAAATGTCTTGCGGATCTATTGGAGGTGTTTCTTGTGAGTTCCTGTTTAGAACGCTACCGAGTCTGTTTGGATGGAGGCCAAAGAACGATCGCTATTTTCCACTGCAAAGTGATTGGAAATGGCTACCTGCGAAGAGCTTGGCGCAGATTTTCTAATAAAGAGCCGGCTTAGTTTCGTAGAACTCTAGATGCCTCTGTCAGAGAATTCCAGGAAAGAAAAGACACCTCACGATGTTTAACAGTTTCCTTCCTTTCTTCCCTCACAGCTGCGGCTCTCCCGTTCCGGTATCCGAAACAAAGCTCCTTTGCTTCACCTCTGGACCGCTCAGCGTCCATCTGCCGGCCGAGGTGAAGGGCATCGGATTGCCATGTGATTCAGTGTTGCCTCTACAGGAACTGGCACTGCGTTCTCTTCATGCTGCACTATGCTCCTTCTTACCAGGTGAAAGCGCCGTCTTCGCACATTCGTATTTCTGCGGGACTGACCAATCTCGCACAAGGCTACATGGGATTTATGTAGATCAGGGATATGCAATTAGCGGACCTCCAGCTGTTGCAAAACTACAAGTCCCATCATGCCTCTGCATCTGGGTGTCATGCTTGTGGCTGTCAGAGTCTTGCTATGCCTCGTGGGACTTGTAGTTCTGCAACAGCTGGAGGTCCTCTAATTGCATATCCCTGATGTAGATCATGGGTGTTGTTTGAATGCTCTGGCCCGGTTTCAGAAAGAAGATACGACGGTGTATCTCCTGATACGCCGGCGTATCTCTGAGTTCCGTCGGTCGTATCTATGCGCCCGATTCAGAGAATCAGTTCCGCATAGATCTCCCTAAGATCCGACAGGTGTAAGTGACTTACACCGTCGGATCTTAGGCTGCAATCCCACCGCTGGCCGCTAGGTGGCGCTTCCGTTTGTATACGCGAGGAATATGCAAATGAGGAGTTACGCCGATTCAGAAACGAACGACCGCCCAGCGCTTTTTTTTTTTTTACGTCGTTTGCGTTCGGCTTTTTCCGGCGTATAGTTACCCCTGCTATATGCGGCGTATCCTATGTTAAGTATGGCCGTCGTTCCCGGGTCGAATTTTGAATTTTTTTACGTCGTTTGCGTAAGTCGTTCGCGAATACGGATGGACGTAATTTACATTCATGTCGAAACCAATGACGTCCCAGCGACGTCATTTAGAGCAATGCGCGCTGGGAAATTTTACGCAGTTCGTTCGGCGCGGGGACGCGCCTGTTTTAAATTTTACACGCCCCCCACCCGCGGAATTTTAATTCCGCCGGGGGATTTACGATACGCCGCCGCAAATTTACAGGCAAGTGCTTTCTGAATAAAGCACTTGCCTCAAAAACTTGTGGCGGCGTATCGTAATTGAGATCTAAAGATCCGCTAACCTATCTGAATCTAGCCCTCTGTGTTTTTTATATTTGAGCATTAGATTGGGAATTGTTTCCTGATAGTTCCATTTATATGAAGTTTTGCGGGTTAAATTACTAGACATGAGCACTGCCGAAAAATGTGTTCGTTTTCGTTTATTTATTTTTTTGTTGTTGTTTTGTTTTTTTCGGGTGATTCAGTATGATTGCAATTCGTAAATTTGAAAGTTCATATGTTCGAAAATAAGAAAGAAAATTTGAAAGAATAACTAATAATAACTACCATATATACTGGAGTATAAACTGACCCGAATATAAGCCGAGGCGCCTAATTTTACCACAAAAAAATGGGAAAACTTAGTGACTCGAGTATAAGCCTAGGGTGTCCATGTCCATGCCTCACTGTGTCCATGCCTCACTGTGTCCATGCCTCACTGTGTCCATGCCTCACTGTGTCCATGCCTCACTGTGCACCATGACTAGACTTACGTTTAACATGGGAGTGTATGGAAGGGGTGCCCGGCTTTGAAAAATCGGTGCTCCCCGGCCGTAGGTCCCCTGAACAACAAACTTTGCACACTTGTAGAGGAAGAGTGGGGTTACATGTGTGCTAAGTTTGTTGTTCAGGGGACCTACGTCCGGCTGGTACCGGGTCCCCAAAGTCTGGGAGATCAGGCGCAAAAAGGTGACTCGAGTATAAGCCGAGGGGGCATTTTCAGCACAAAAAAATGTGCTGAAAAACTCGGCTTATACTCGAGTATATACGGTAACTATTAAATTACAGTGCAACTTTGGATTAAGAGCATAATCCGCTCTTGGAGAATGCTCGTAATCCAAAGTACTCGCATATCAAAGCGAGTTTCCCCCACATCTGCCTCATCTGTGCCCACCATTACCACCTGCCAGTGCAAAAAAGGGTCACCTATCAATGCCCACCAGTGGTGCCAATCAGTTCCACCTAGCAGTGCTGCCTATCAGTGTCGTATACCAGTGCCCATCACTGCCACCCATTGGTGCACATCACTGCCACCCATCAGTGCCCATCACTGCCAGCTATCAGTGCCACTTCTCAGTGCCCACCAGCGCCACCTATCAATGCCCTTCAGTGCCACCTATCAGTGCCCATCAAGGCAAGCCCATCAGTGAAAACTCATCAGCGTACATCAATGAACGACAACATTTACCCGTTTGCAAAATTTTATAACAAAATATAAAACGTTTTTTTATATTTTTTTTGGTCTTCTTTTTTAATTTTTAACAAAAAATAGAAAACCGCAGAGGTGATTAAATACCACCAAAAGAAAGCTCTATTTGTGGGAAGAAAACTATAAAAATGTCATTTGGGTACAGCGTTGTATGACCGCCCAATTGCCTGTTAACCACTTAAGACCCGGACCAAAATGCAGGTAAAGGACCAGGCCCCTTTTTGCGATTCGGCACTGCGTCGCTTCAACTGACAATTGCGCGGTCCTGCAACGTGGCTCCCAAACAAAATTGACATCCTTTTTTCCCCACAAATAGAGCTTTCTTTTGGTGGTATTTGATCACCTCTGCGTTTTTTTTTTCTTGCGCTATAAACAAAAATAGAGCGACAATTTTGAAAAAAAAAACAATATTTTTTACTTTTTGCTATAATAAATATCCCCCAAAAATATATAAAAAAAACTATTTTTTTTCCTTAGTTTAGTCCGATACGTATTCTTCTACCTATTTTTGGTAAAAAAAATCGCAATAAGCGTTTATCGATTGGTTTGCGCAAAATTCATAGCATCTACAAAATAGGGGATAGTTTTATTGCATTTTATTTATTTTTTTATTACTAATGGCGGCGATCAGCGATTTTTTTTTTTTCGTGACTGCGACATTATGGCGGACACAATTTTGACACATTTTTGGGACAATTGTCATTTTCACAGCAAAAAAATGCTATAAAAATGCATTGTTTACTGTGAAAATGACAATTGCAGTTTGGGCGTTAACCACTAGGGGGCGCTGAAGGGGTTGAGTGTGACCTCATATGTGTTTCTAACTGTAGGGGGGCGGGGCTGGACGTGTGATGTCATTGATCGTGTTTCCCTATATCAGGGAACAGACGATCAATGACAGCGCCACTGTGAAGAACGGGGAAGTTGTGTTTACACACAGCTCTCCTCGTTCTTCAGCTCCGGGGACCGATCGCGGGACTCCAGCGGCGATCGGGTCACGGAGCTTCCGACCAGGGCGCGCGCCCGCA
Organism: Rana temporaria; assembly: GCF_905171775.1. Classification (NCBI taxonomy): domain Eukaryota; kingdom Metazoa; phylum Chordata; class Amphibia; order Anura; family Ranidae; genus Rana; species Rana temporaria. Next base: position 19,546,316 of record NC_053491.1, on the reverse strand, counting down.
ACCCACGGCTGGGCATTTAACAATCACGTACAGGTACGTGATTGTACCCAGCTGTGTCATTCTGCCGACGTATATCAGCGTTAGGCGGTCCTTAAGTGGTTAAAGAGTGGGAGCGCTGAAAGCTGAAAATTGGTCTGGGCAGGAGGGGGGTTTAAGTGCCCAGTAAGCAAGGGGTTAAACACCTTAAAATCGTATTCATTTTCTAATATTTCGGAAGCTTTCATATCTGTTACCTTAATCTGTATCTATCTGAAAATGTGAGGGAAGTACATACTTTTTTTTTTCACTGAATTGCCTTATACTAACCGATATCTTCCATTTGTTTTTTAGATTTGAGTTGTCTGTCGCATATCTCGTTGCCCAGAAGTCTCCTGGAGTTGTTGCAGTGCCCCCTGGGACATTGTCATCGCTGCAGTCAGTCAATGTTTACCATAGTCTATCCCAAGCTCTTTCCTCTGAGGGAGACCCCTATGGCCGGACTTCATCAAGGGTAATTTGAGAGACTGGATCATTTCTGTATATTAAACACTTAACCCCCGGACCATATTGCTGGTCAAAGACCAGAGCACTTTTTGCGATTCGGCACTGCGTCGCTTTAACTGACAATTGCGCGGTCGTGCGACCTGGCTCCCTAACAACATTGGCGTCCTTTTTTTTCCACAAATAGAGCTTTCTTTTGGTGGTATTTGATCACCTCTGCGGTTTTTATTTTTTGCGCTATAAACAAAAATAGAGCGACAATTTTAAAAAAAATGCAATATTTTTTACTTTTTGCTATAATAAATATCCCCCAAAAATATATAAAAAACAAATAGGTAGATTCAGTAAGAGTTAGGCCGGCTTATCAGTAGATAAGCCAACCTAACTCAGAATCTACGCCGACTTATGTTTAAGCGTATGCTCAAACAGAGATACGCTTAAACATATCTAAGATACGACGGCTTGCGCCGTCCTATCTTAGGTTGCAATATTTCGGATGGCCGATAGGTGGCGCTTCCATTGCGGTCGGCGTAGAATATGTAAATTAGTAGATACGCCGATTCATGAACGTACGCCCAGCCGCCGCAGTACATTTACACCGTTTCCGTAAGGCATTATCTGGCCTAAAGTTATTCCATCTATTAGATGGAATAGCAATGTTAAAGTATGGCCGCCGTTCCCGCTTCGAAATTCAAAATTTTTACGTAGTTTGCGTAAGTCGTCCGCGAATAGCGATTTACGTCCACATCAAAATCAATAGGCCCGTGCGGCGTACTTAGCCGCAATGCACACTGGGGAATGTAGGCGCCCGGCGCATGCGCAGTAATAAAAAAAAAAACGACAAAAACGTGAGGTCAAGCCTTATTATTATAAAACACGCCCCCTTACACACATTTGAATTCAGCGCCCTTACGCCCGCCCGCTTTAGGCTACGCCGCCGTAACATAGCAGGTAAGTACATTGTGAATCATGTACTTGCCTAGCTAACTTACGGCGGCGTAGCCTAAACACGCTAAGCATACGCCGCCGCAAGTTTAGGCATCCGTACTTGAATCTACCTAAAATTTTCCTCCGTTTAGGCCGATACGTATTCTTCTACATATTTTTCGTTTAAAAAAATCGCAATAAATGTTTATTGATTGGTTTGCGCAAAAGTTATAGCGTTTACAAAATAGGTGATAGTTTTATGGCATTTTTATTAATATTTTTTTTTTACTAGTAATGGCGGCGATCAGCGATTTTTTTTCGGTACTGCGACATTATGGCGGACACTTTTGACACATTTTTGGGACCATTGGCATTTTTATAGCGATCAGTGCTATAAAAATGCATTGGATTGCTATAAAAATGCCACTTGCAGGGAAGGGGTTAACATTAGGGGGTGGGGAAGGGGTTAAGTATGTTCCCTGGGTGTGTTCTAACTGTAGGGGGGTGGCCTCACTAGGGGAAATCACTGATCGCGGTTTATACATTGTATGAACAGAAGATCAGCATTTCTCCCCCTGACAGGACCAGGAGCTGTGTGTTTACACACACAGCTCCCGGTCCTCGCTCTGTAACGAGCGATCGCGGGTGCCTGGCGGTGATCGTAGTGGCCGGCCCCTAGTGGCCGATTCGCGAGGTGACGTAGAGCTACGGGCTCTCGCGCAGGGGAGCCGACCTGCCGCCGTATAATTGCGGCGGCTGGTCGGTAAGTAGTTAAATAGTTTATTCTATGTTGCTAAAATTGATAATAGCCCCTGGTGACTCCGTTCGTATATGTGCGAGTGCGTTTGCACATGCACACCGCACATTCGGCAGCCAATTCATTCCAATGGACTGCCTCACCCACGAGAAACACGGGAAACTAAAACCTCGACCCTTTGAAGCAATCACACCACTGCTTCTGATGCATGGGGGTGCCAATAAGAATTAATGGCATCCTCGCGTGTCTGCTAAAGTGCAGTGCATTACTCTGCGGGCCGGGGAAAAGTGCGATTTCAGGCGCGTTCCCCACACTTGCAGAGATGTGAACCGCGCCTTAGAAGTGCAAGTACCGCAGCAACCTTCCAAACTTTCCCATCATGGCTGAATCTCAGATTATGAAAGGCAAAACTTCTACATTTCCAACTAGTGTTGAAGTGTTCAGCCAAGTCCTGCCCTATACATTCCTACCAGCTCATTATTATGATGGGTAGCCTCCTTGGTCAAGAGCAATGCGCAAGAAAGGTTAGGTCAAGCAAAACCAAAGAGAATTCCCAGCTCGGCTTGCCAGCCAGTCTGCATCCAACCAAATTATCTTGTCTAACAATATGCGCTAAAAATGGGTTTAGTTTGCAAATACATGCGTAAGCTGCAGAGCCACTTGACGGCACCCCCCGTATTATCTGCAGTCCTAACCAGTGGCGGCTCATCCATACAGGGCGCAGGGGCGCCGCACCCCTAATCAATGCGCCCAGCCCTTAATCTCCATGCAGGGCGCCAAACCCATGGATTCAAACCGTTTTCTTTTTTTGTTTTTTTTTAGCACATGATTAGAGCCGTGCCCACCCACTTATGTGACAATAGCGAATATTAATTCACTATTGTCTTTCTGATTCTCCTCCCGGACAATCAGAAAGTAGGTCCTGCGACCCGAATGGCCAGGGAGTCTTGGGACTCCTAATCATGTCTCAGGACACACTTCTTGTTCAGCCCGGAGGAGAAGTAATGGCCCGGCCCTTTTTTTGCCCCTGCCTTCTATGTTTTAGGTTAGTCTCACGGCCTTCCCGTCCACCGTGGGGGGGGGTGGGGGTGGGGGTGCTTGCACCGATTACAGCCTATCCACCTGTCTCCTCTGGGGGGGTTGTGGATAGCGTAAGTTTGACACCACTGGTCCTGACTCTGAATTTTGAGAGCCTCTACAGTGGAAGCACATCTTCCCCCTTCCCGAGGGGGTTGGCTATTGCGGGGAGGAGCCGAGAGAACTGACCTGGGACCCCAGAACTGGAGGATCAGGGCCACACTGTGCAAAACGAACTGCACAGTAGAGTATGACATGTTTGTTATTTTAAAATAATTAAGCTTTACAACCCTTTTAATGTATAGAATGCACCTTCTGCCTTAACAACCACTTTAACCACTTCCCACCCACCCAACACCGTGACATCGCGGACTTTGAGTGATTATATCTGAATGGTGGGTGCATGGGCATCATTACAGGCATCATTCATATATCTCCTTTTAGAGCCAGCCATTCCCTTCACAATAAGAACAATCATAGCGGCTGTTCAGCTGCTTGATTGTTCTTACAGGCAGTGGTGACTGGGAGAAGGAACCGACCTGCGCAAGATGTTGACCATAGAGATTCACGACAGGCCAGATAGTCCCTGAAGTCTCTATGAGATGCTATACAGCAGGGATATGCAATTAGCGGACCTCCAGCTGTTGCCAAACTACAGGTCCCATCATGCCTCTGCCTCTGGGAGTCATGGTTGATGCTGTCAGTCTTGCTATGCCTCATGGGACTTGTAGTTTGGCAACAGCTGGAGGTCCGCTAATTGCATATCCCTGCTATACAGGAAGCATCGACATATGCGGCTCTGCTCCCTCCACAGCCGTGCTTCCTCTACCGCCGGCTTTATTCAGAACACTGATGCTCTGGGACCCACGATCTGGGCTTGCCAACCTGCTATCCCAGAGCAGAAGGTCACGGGGCACATCAGAGGGCTCTGTGGGCCACTGGTTAGGCAACCCTGTCCTAGTATGTGTGAATGTGAGTTAGGGACCTTAGATTGTTAGCTTCTTTAGGACAGGGACTGATATGAATGTTTATGTAACGATCAGGGGTTAACGCCCTTACGATATTCCATTCCACCAACCCATGACAGCTTCCGACACGCCACAATCCAGCAGATAGGACCCATTGGATTTCCCCCCAGAATAACGAGACACAGCTCTGTTCTCTGGTTCCAAACAGACAGATAGACTTTAATGGTAAACTCAGATTTCTTATATACAGTTAGAAAGCACGCTGCAGTAATCAAATGACACACTCCACCACAATATCACACAATGGGTGCTAACGAGTCCCCCTCAATCCACATCTTAGACAGACTTTCTGACTCCGCGATAAGCTATTCTCACCTGCTACACAATACACATTCCTTTAGTGAACATAAGTCAGACGTCTGACCTTTAGAGTGTGTTAGCTCACAACACATATTAGCATTAATAGAACTTTCACACAATACAGGGTTAGTTAGCATAGCACCATGAAATATCTTAGGAGCCAGACTTAATTACCACAATAGACAAAAGAATGCAATCACAGCAAGCTTTCATCACTACAGCCAGGTAGCTGGAGGCGATTAACATCAATTAACATCTCAACAGTCTATGTTCCACATTGAAGGAGACACTCTATTGACCTGTTGTGTTCAGAATGAACAACTTGTAATATTTCAAGATATCCTGCAATACATGAATTATCATTACTGTCCCATCTCATGTAACTCGAGATATCATTTCTCAGTCATCCTATGCCCCTAGTGGACATAGGATGACCCTAGACTCAAGAGTCATTGGTGAAGTTGAACCAGGAGTACCCCACATCCTTCAAGCGCCTCTGGGTCCCACAGGCCATACCGTTACAGTTTAATATACATGTAATGCACTGCGTGAATTGATGGCACTATAGAAATACCATAAATAAAATACGATGTTGGTTTTTATTTTTTGCAGGAGAACGGCTGTCAGTTTTGTGGCTTACTGCTGCTCCACCCAGTGTCTGCAGACATTTGACCTACTGAGTTGATGCAAATTTATTTTCACCACTAATCTCTGACTGTCCCGTCTTCTGCTGTCCTTTCACTGTACAAACATCGGGAGCGACCCCGGACCTCCGGGATTTGGGAGGGAAAAAAAAGACCTCAACTTTGTCAACAACATCTAGCCGCTATTACACGTTACTGTCCTTCCCACAGACTTCTCCAAAAAGAAACTTTTCTACTTCTGTGTTTACAGATGAATCGCGAATACCACAGGGAGGTGGAAGCTCCTTCTAAAATACTTATGAATGGAGAGATTCAACAGTTCTATCCTTAAGTTTCAAATATGTGTATACAGTTGTTGAAACAAGGAGGGTGAAATGAGGAGATGGTATGATGGACTATACAGGGGTACTGTATGTGTATGGGATAACTGTTGACGAGTGTGTGTATATTATATTTTATATATATATATATATACCGTATTTATCGGCATATAACGCGCACAGTCGTATAAAACACGTACCTTCATTTTAAGAGGGAAGTTTCAGGAAAATAACTTAAATTTTAAATAAAGAACGTTGAAGCAAAATAAGGGTCAGGGCCCATCAATGCAACCTGATCAATGCCCATCTGCAGCTTCACAATTACCTTATTTACCGGGGTATAGCGCGCTCCCGCGTATAGCGCGCACCTCTAAACTTGACCCGGATTCCTGTGAAAAAAAGATTTTTTGTACTTACAGTTTTGGTGTCTTCCGCGGCGTCCATCGGCGGCCTCGTTGGGTCCGGCGTCCGTCTGCGGCTTCGGGTGTCCTCTTCGTCGGGTCCGGCGTCCTTCTGCGGCGTCCTCGCGTCCTTCCCGCTCGTTTCCCGCGCCGAGTTTGAATACTGCGCCGACATACACCGAGCGCAGTACACTCGTGTATCGTCGGGCAGGCTCGACTACTCTCGTGGTGACGTCCTGTACATCCAGGACGTCAGCGTGAGAGGCGCCGAAACTGCCCATACTGCACTCGGTATATGCCGGCGCAGTATTCAAATTCAGTGCGGGAAAGCGGGTATCGGCGTATACCGCGCACCCACGATTTTGCCCTGATTTTCAGGGCAAAATAGTGCGCGGTATACGCCGATAAATACGGCACCCATCAATGCAGCTTGATCAATGCCCATCTGCAGCTTCACAATTGCCCATTAATGCAGTTTGATCAATGCCCAGCTGCAAACTCACTATTGCCCATCAATGCAGATTAATCAATGCCAATCTGTAGCCTCACATATGCCCATCAATGCGGCTTGATTAATGCCCATCTGCAGCTTCCCCATTGCCATGAATGAAGCCTGATCAATGCCCGTCTCAGGGAGGGAGGGGAGTGGGATGAGCGCTGTCAGATTACATACAGCGAGAATCTCCTTTTTACTCGGGGGGCCTCTAATACAAAGTCCCGCCTCCTGGACCGGATCCTATGATAGACAGAACATTTATCCAATGTCGGCCCAGGAGACGGGACTTCATATTACAGAGGCCGCTGAGTAAACAGGAGATTGTCGCTGTATGTAATCGGACGGCGCTTGTCCCGCCTCCCTCCCCATTCTCTCCGAGGCAACCCAAATTGCAGTATCGGCGTATAACACGCACACAGTGGGCCGGATTCAGATAGGAAAGCGGATCTTTAGATCCGCGTGATCTATGTGATTTAAGATACGCTGCCGCAAGTTTGAGAGGCAAGTGGGTAATTCACAAACCACTTACCTCCAAACTTGCGGCGGCAGATCGTAAATCCCCCGGCGGAATTCAAATTCCGCGGCTAGGGGGAGTGTACTATTTAAATCAGGCGCGTCCCCGCGCCGATTTAAATGAGCATGCGCAGTCTGTGAATTTTCCCGGCGTGCATTGCTCCCACTGACGTCGCTAGGACGTCAGTGGTTTCGACGCTTACGTAAACAACGTCCATCCGTATTCGAGAACGACTTACGCAAACGACGTAAAAAAATTCAAAATCGACACGGGAACGACGGCCATACTTAACATTGTCTGCGCCTCATAGAAGCAGGGGTAAGTATACGCCGGGAAAACCGCTACGGAAACGTCGTAACAACACTGCGTCGGGTCCGCGTACGTTCGTGAATTGGCGTATCCCGCTGATTTACATATTTCTCAGCGTAAATCAGCGGGAACGCCCCCCATGCCATTTTTAAATTGCAGATAAGATCCGACGGTGTAACACAGTTACACCTGTCGGATCTTAGCCATACCTATGCGTAACTGATTCTATGAATCAGGCGCATAGATACGACCAGTGTAAGTCAGAGATACGACGGAGTATCATGAGATACACCGTCGTATCTCTTTGTGAATCTAGCCCAATATTTGCAACTAATTTTAAGGGTGAAAAAGTGAGTGTTATATGCCAATAAATACAGTGTATATATATATATATATAAGCATTAAGAAGGGTAAGAAGAAATGTGCTACCATGGGGGACTAAGTCTAAAGTTGCCAACACCAGGCCTTAAAAAAAAAAAAAAAAAAATTGAATATATTGCAGTTTACCAGTCCTTCGTTTTGGTGGTTTCTATTATTATCTTAATTTTGTACAGTACAGGACACAGGCTTGATATTCACAGACCCCGGGTTATAGGCTTCTACCTTCAGGTAATTGGACAAAGCTCCGTTGGACATTCCCCCAGGTATCCCCCTATAAGCCCATGCACCAATCCCCCCCCCACACACATTGTGCGAGTCCTCCATTTTGTTTCTACTTTTCTAAGGCAGGGGTCTCCAAACTGCTGCCCTGGGGCCAGATGCAGCCCTTTGCTTGCCTTTATCGGGCCCTCTGGGCACTATTCCATCCACTGACACCAACAATGGGGAATCATTCTTGTTGCTAAAACCACCAATGGGGCACTATTCATCCAACTGACACTATCCAAAGGGTACAATTTCTTCTATTGGCACCAACAATGGGACACTAGTTCTCCCACTGACACCAAAGTATATGGTATTGTTTACTCCCACTGGACGTTTTTTACTCTCAATGGCCGTAGTCCGGCCCTCCTAAAGTCTGAAGGACAGTAGACTGGCCCTTTGTTTAGAAAGTTTGGAGACCCCTGTTCTAAGGTTAACCACTTCAGCCCCAGGAAGATTTGGCTGGTGAACAACCAGGCCATTTCCTCTTTCGTTCATAGACGGACACAGCCTTCATTGACCTTAGGGTTATGCTTCTTCCTACCAGGAGAAGCATAAACCTAAGGTCAATGAAGGCTGTGTCCATCTATGAACTCAGAGAAATGGATTTTACGGTGAGTACAAAAATCCTATTTTTTGTGATTCGGCACTGCGTTGCTTTAACTGATAATTGCGCAGTCGTGCGATGCTGCACCCAAACAAAATGTACGTTCTTTTTTCCCCCCCAAAAATAGAGCTTTTTTTTGGTGGTATTTGATCACCTCTGCTGCTTTTTTTTTTTTTTTTTTGCTATAAACAATAAAAGAGCGAAAATTTTGAAAATAACACAATATTTTTCCCACAAATAGAGCTTTTTTTGTGGTATTTGATCATCTCTGCGATTTTTTTATTTAATTTTTTTATAATTTTTTTGCGCTATAAACAAAAAAAGAGCGACATTTTGCTATAATAAATATCCCCAATTTTTTTTTTTTCAAAAAAGCACATTTTTTCTCAGTTTAGACCGATACGTATTCTACATATGTTTGTTAAAAAAAATCGCAATGAGCGTTTATTGATCGGTTCGCGCAAAAGTTATAGCGTCTACAAAATAGGGGATAGTTTTAAGGCATTTTTATTAATAATTTTTTTTTTTACTAGTAATGGCGGCGATTTTTTTTTTTTCAGGACTGCGACATTATGGCGGACACATCAGACACTTTTGACACATTTTTGGGACCATTGTCATTTTCACAGCGAAAACTGCTATAAAAATGTACTGATTACTGTGAAAATGACAGTGAAGGGGTTAACCAAGGGGCCACTAAAAGGGATAAGTGGGTCCTGATTTGTGTTTCTTACTGTAGGGGGGTGGGGGTTGGACGTGTGACGTCACTGATCGTCGTTCCCTATGACAGGGAACAGACGATCAGTGACAAGCCACAGAGAAGAACGGGGAAGGTGTGTTTACACTCACCTCTCCCCGTTCTTCAGCTCCTGTGACCCGATCGCGGGACACCGGCGGCGATCGGGTCCGCAGGTCCCGCAGCTCAGGACTAGAGCGCGCCACGTGCGTGACCCGCAGCTGGGCTCTTAAAGGCTACGTACCTGTACGTGCCCTTCTGCCGATGTATATCGACGTGAAGGGCTCCTCAAGTGGTTAACGTGGATGTAAACCCAATCTCATTATTTCTAAACTCCTGCCATAGTGCTGATCTATAAGGATATACACGTCTCCTGCATGTATCCTTACCTGTCATATATTTCCCCTTTAGCTGTTTGGAGCCCTGCAATACTCCGGATTCTGTGAGCGGGTCTGTTGTCCAGGGTTCGGTGGGTGGAGTCATTATGTCAGTGGACTCCCCACCCACCTCTACACTCTCCTTGGCCAGGCATCGATATTTCTTACACTGAACTTCTCCCGGTCTCATGGATTATGCCCCATGATCACTAACATCCAGTCAAAACCCAGGAAAGTCACCATATGACTTCAGCATGCCCAATCATGCTGAAGTGTGGAGCAGCCAATCCCGGGAGAGCTGGAGAAGAAAGGACGGGGATGTGAAGTACACAGAATACCTCTCTCACACGCCTGCATGAGATAAGGAAATCATCTGTCACTCACAGCAAGGGGGAAGAAATGGACACCTATTTCTCTGCTGTGTGTCAAGTTTTTATCTTACTGAAAAAAAGATAAGAGGATTGCTCAGAGCTGGATTAACTCTTCGTGGCAAGTCTGGGTACAGATGAAATGACATCTTCTGCTGTAACAGATATGAGCCTTAATTTAAAAAAAAAAAAAAAAAAGTTGGGGGGTTTACATTCACTTTAAAGCGGAGTTCCACCCTGGAAAAAATATTTCTTCCAGATTTCTGTTTGATGGTTGTACACACCATCAAACAGAAATCCGCCCGGACAGGATACGCGGTGACGTGCCGCGCAGTCGCCACGACAATGACGCAGCGACGTGCGCGGCCCTGGAAGGTCAATGCTTCCACACATGCGTCAAATCAGTACGACGCATGCAAGGGATGGCGGCCGAGCGGACATGTCCGGTGAGTCTGTACAGACGACCGAACATGTCCGACGGACAGGCTTCCAGCGGACATGTTTCTTAGCATGCTAAGAAACATTTGTCCGCTGGAAACCTGTCCGATCCGCCGGACAATTGTCCGGTCGGCCGTACACACGACCGAACATGTCTGCTGAAACTGGTCCGCGGACCAGTTTCAGCGAACATGTTCGGTCGTGTGTACAGGGCCTTAAAGGACACATCCCCCTGCACACAGGAACAGAGCTGAGGCTGTCAAATAAAGCAGCTTGGAGGTGCCTCCCCTGTCACCTTTCATCTCTTGGTGTCAGGAAAACTTGTCAGAAGTGACTCATGCTGATAATAGAGGAACGAAGCAGCAGACAGAATTGACCCTTAGGCCCAGATTCTCATACAATTACGTTGCTCCTGGGCAGCGTAACGTATGTGATTTACGTTACACCGCTGCAGGTTTACAGCGTTAGTGCCTGATTCTCAGAACACTTACCTGTAAAGCGGCGGTGTATCATAAAAGCGCTCGGGGGAAGCCCGCCCAATTCAAATGGGGCAGGCACCATTTAAATTAGGCGCGCCGAGCGTACTGCGCATGCTCCGTCGGGTAAATTACCCGACGTGCATTGCGCTAAATGACGTCGCACCGACGTCATTTGCTTAGACGTTAGCGTAAATGGCGCCCAGCGCCATTCACGGACGTCTTACGCAAACGACGTAGATTTTTTACATTTCGACGCGGGAACGACGGCCATACTTAACATTGGCTGCGCCTCATAGACCCAGGGGCAACTTTACGCATCGGAAAGGCTACGGAAACGATGTAAATTCTCTGCGTCGAGCGCGCATACGTTCGGGAATCGTCGTAATTTGCTAATTTACATAAGCGACAGGGAAAACGACGTCCGCGACACCTAGCGGCGGGAAACAAAATCGCATTTAAGATCTGACAGATCTGCATTTACGCCTGTCAGATCTAATGGGTATCTATGCGACTGATTCTAAGAATCAGTCGCATAGATTCCCGGGGCCAGATTAGGACTTACGACGGCACAAATGGTGTTGCGCCGTCGTAACGCCTTTGAGAATCTGGGCCTTAGTGCTTTTAGTTGAGACAAGTATATGCTTTGGTTATATTTCCAAGGTTGGCAACCACTTGTATGTGGGTTAGTGCAACTTCTGTAAAACCTTGGGAGCTGTACTCAGACCCCACGCCATGGCTATGGCCTGTAATGTTGCTTCAGGCAGCGGATCCTACATGGGTGCTCACTCACCTTGGCACCTGGTACAGCTCATGTAGTTGTGTGCAGGGTGCTATACAGCTCCAGAACCATGGACATGCTTCTCCTATTTCCACACTCTACACTGGGAGTACCCCATAGGGCAGGGGTGCCCGACCCTTTGATGTGGCCCGCGACCTCCTGCTTTGGGATGGCAGGTCTCCAAGCCCAGATGGTGGGTTCCTGAACTGCCATACCTGTGGAACCCAAATACCGAAGACCTCTCCAGGGGGTAGGCCCACTGTAACAGGCAAAGCCTAGGCTCTATACAGAGAAAAGGAGAGGTTAGACAGGGGTCACTTTATTTATTGGACTGTAACCATAGCCCCATTGCAAGTATGAGACATAATGGGCCAGATTCACAAAGGAGATACGACGGTGTATCTCTGAGTTGTGCCGTCGTATCTATGCGCCTGATTCATAGAATCAGTTACGCATAGATTTCTATTAGATCCGACAGGCGTAAGTCTCTTACGCCGTCGGATCCTAACTGCATATTTACGCTGGCCGCTAGGGGCATGTACGCTGATTTACACCTAGAAATATGTAAATCAGCTAGATACGCGAATTCACGAACGTACGCCCGGCCAATGCAGTACAGATACGCCATTTACGTTAGGCTTTTCCCGGCGTAAAGTTACCCCTGCTATATGGTGGCGTACATGCGGCGTACCAATGTTAAGTATGGACGTCGTTCCCGCGTCGAATTTTGAATATTTTACATTGTTTGCATAAGTCGGCCGTGAATGGGGCTGGACGTAATTTACATTCACGTCAAAACTTATACGTCCTTGCGGCGTATTTGGTGCAATGCACACTGGGATATGTCCACGGACGGCGCATGCGCCGTTTGTGAAAAACGTCAATCACGTTAGCCGGGTAGGGGGCGTGGAGCATTTAAATTAAGCGCGTTCCCGCGCCGAACGTACTGCGCATGCGCCGTCCAGAAAATATCCCAGGGTGCATTGCTCCAAATGACGTCGCAAGGACGTCATTGGTTTCGACGTGAACGTAAATGGCGTCCAGTCCCATTCACGGACGACTTACGCAAACAACGTAAATTTTTCAATTTCGACGCAGGAACGACGGCCATACTTAACATGGGTTGCCCCTCATATAGCAGGGGCAACTTTACGCCGCGCAAACCTAACGTAAACGTCGTAACTTCACTGCGTCGACCGCGCGTACGTTCGGGAATTCGCGTATCTAGCTAATTTGCATACTTGACGGGAAAACGACGGAGACGACACCTAGCGGCAAAAAAAAAAAATGCATTCAAGATCCGACAGCGTAAGAGCCTTACGCCTGTCGGATCTAATGGATATCTATGCGTAACTGATTCTAAGAATCAGGCGCATAGATACGACGGCCCAGATTAGGACTTACGACGGCGTACATGGCGTTGCGCCGTCGTATGTCCTTTGAGAATCTGGGCCTCTGGCTCTAATCACGTGCTTCAAAAATCCACCCCCCCCCCCAAATTGGAATCCATGCACCCTGATATGTAGATCAGGGGGCCAAACACATGTATGGGGGGGGGGGCGGCGCCCATACGCCCTCTATGGACGGGCCGTCATTCTTGTAGTATAGTGTGTCTCCTGCTATTTTATGTGATTCTGCGCTCTGGGCCAGATTCTCTAAGATCCTGCGGCGGCGTCGCGTAAGCTATTTACACTACGCCGCCCCAACTTACAGGAGCAAGTGCTGTATTCCCCAAACACTTGCTCCGTAGTTTGGGGCGGCGTAGTGTAATTGGCCCGGCGTATCCCCGCGTAATTTCAAGGGGGCGGCTTGTATTTAAATTAAGCGCGCCCCCGTGCAGTTGGAACTGCGCATGCGCCGGGCTTAAAATAGCCCAGTGCGCATGCTCCAGTTCTCGACGGAAAACGTCAATGACGCCGACGTGTGCGTCATTGACGTAAAGTCGTATTCAAGAACGACTTAGTAAAACGACGTACCCGACGGGAAAAGACGACGCGGACCCGACGCCATACTTAACATGGCATACGTGGGACTGGCGTAAGGTTACCCCCTCATATAGCAGGGGTAACCTTGCGCTTACGCAAACGACGTTAGCGACGGTTACGCGACGCGATTTCGTTCAGGAATCGGCATATCAGGCTCATTTGCATAAACAAATGAGACCTGAGCGTAAACGCCACCTAGCGGCCGGCGGCGAATTACATTTAGGATCCGACAGTGTAAGTGACTTACACTAGCCGGATCCTAGCCTAAATCCGGCGTATCTTGTTTTGTGAATACAAAATAATGATACGCCGGCGGGAAATTCGATTTACGCCGGTGTATCAGTAGATACACCGGCGTAACTTGTTTGAGAATATGGCCCAGAGTCCGCTAAGTTACTACACTTACAGAAATCTTATGCTGAAAGGAATACTGAGGTTGGCTGCCATCTCCTTCCTAGAATACTCATACTGACCCTCTAGTTTTAATGTTAGCTGTTAAAGTGGAGGTTCACCCGGAAATGTACATTTTTAACATTAGATTGAGGCTCGTTTTGTGAAGGGGAATGGGGTGTTTTTTTTTAAAATCGAAGCAGTACTTACCGTTTTAGAGAGCGATCTTCTCCGCCGCTTCCGGGTATGGGCTGCGGGGCTGGGCGTTCCTATTTGATTGACAGGCTTCCGACGGTCGCATCCATCGCGTCACGATTTTCCGAAAGTAGCCGAACGTCGGTGCGCAGGCGCCGTATAGAGCCGCACCGACGTTCGGCTTCTTTCGGCTACTCGTGACGCGATGTATGCGACGGTCGGAAGACTGTCAATCAAATAGGAACGCCCAGTCCTGAAGACCATACCCGGAAGCGGCGGAGAAGATCGCTCTCTAAAACGGTAAGTACTGCTTCAATTTTAAAAAAAAACACCCGATTCCCCTTGACAAAAACATTTTTTTCGGGTGAACTCCCGCTTTAAGTCAAAGACTGAGAACAAGCATGCAGATCAGGAATTTTTACTTTGCTATGATTCAGCTGCTTCATGACTATAATAAAACCAGACAGCCAGAATTTTTCATAAGGAGGTCGGCACTGACACTCTCCCTTTATACACAGTACAGGTTTCCTTTAGGCTGGGTTCCCCGCATCCAATTCGCAACAGCAGGAGATTTTGACCGGCTCTCTATGGAGCCGGTTCATCAGGGCCGCCATCAGGGGGGTATAGGCAGTACACCTGTAAGGGGCCCGGATGGCAACCCCCTTTAAAAAAGGGAGGTCACCAGGGGGCCAACAATTTTTTTTTTTTTAGGTCCCCAGGGACCCGGAGGGCCCCGGATGGCAACCCCCCCTTTTTTTGTTTATTTTTTTTATAAAAAAATATAATTGTTTAATATATTTTTATTAAAGGACCAATTTTTTTTTATTTTTAGGGGTCCGGAGGTCCCCAGGGCCTCGGATGACAACCCCCCTTTTTTTTTATATAAAAAAAATCTTTTTTTTATATATTTATTTATTTCTTTTATTTTTTTATATATATATATATATATATATATATATATATATATATATATATATATATATATAAAGTATTATTATAATTAAAGGGCCCAGAGGGCCCCGGATGGCAAACCCCCTTTTTTTTATAAAAACAATTATTTTTTATATTATTTTATTTCTTTTATATATATATATATATATTTTTCTTTATTCAAGGGCTCAGAGGTCCCCAGGGCCCCATGTGGCAAACCCCCCTTTTTTTTATATATATATATATAAAAATGTTTATTTTTTTATTTTTGTTTATCTATTTTTTTTATTTTTATTAAAGGGCCCAGAGGTACCCAGGTCCCTGGATGGCAACCCCCCTTTTTTTATTTTTTTTATAAATGTTTATTTTTATTTATTTTTTTATATATTTTTTTTATTAAAGGGCCCAGAGGTTTTTTTTTTTTTTTTGTATTATTATTATTAAAGGGCCCAGAGGTCCCGGATGGCAACCCCCCTTTTTTTGTAATTTCTTTTTATAAAAAAAAATATGTTATATAGTTTTTTATTTTATTAAAGGGCTCAGAGGTCCCCAGGGCCCCAGATGGCAACCCCCCCCCCTTTTTAAAAAAAAAATATATATATATTTTTTTATATATATGTTTTATTTCTTTTTATTAAAGGGCTCAGAGGTCCCCAGGGCCCCGGATGGCTACCCCCCTTTTTTTATATATAAAAAGCTGTGTAAGGGGCCCCATAATTCCTGATGGCGGCCCTGCGGTTCATATATCTCTGCTACGGCTCGGGTGCGAGTTTGCACAGGAGCCCTGTGTGTCTTTTGGTCCATTTCAGGTCCGAATTCAGCCCTGAAATAGACCTGAACGGGGATGCACCGGACCCCTGCTGTGAGTCCACTAGGCAAACTAGGGCGCCCGACCACTGGTGTTCCTACTCTCTTCTCTCTGCAGCAAGCAACTAATGCTGGCCATACACTATACAAAAAATCGCCCGAAATTCGGTCATTTAGACAATTCGTTTCGTTTTTCGAACAGTTAATGAGCACAAAATCGATAATCGTTGGGACATTTTTAAGCCGAAAGAACGCAGGAAAAATTTGGAAATTTTCTATCGAACGAACGATGAATTGAAAGGTTAATGTGTTTCCCATCCGAACTGTCTGCACTAGGTATATGTAAAAAAAAAATAACCAAATGTCCACTGAACGATTTATCGGTCATTAAATGACGGCACTATCTTTTGCGCTCACGGCCGAACGTTCGTTTTTTCGAAAATGGGTTCGGCCGATTTTTCGGATAGTGTATGGCCAGCATTAGTCTCAGCATCAGCAGGTAGCTGCCACTCCGGTCGCACATATAGCCAGATTCAGGTACGTTTACGCCGGCGTATCAGTAGATATGCCTTCGTAACTCTGAATCTACGCCGTCCTAACTTTAAGCGTATTCTGGAAACCAGATACGCTTAAATTAGGCTAAGATACGAGCGGCGTAAGTCTCCTACGTCGTCGTATCTTAGGGTGCATATTTACGCTGGCCGCTAGGTGGCGCTTCCATGGGGTTCGGCGTAGAATATGCAAATGACTAGATACGCCGATTCACGAACGTACGTGCGCCCGTCGCAGTAAAGATACGCCGTTTCCGTAAGAGGTACGCCGGCGTAAAGATAAACATGCCCCCTAGGTGGCGTAGCGAATGTTAAGTATGGCCGTCGTTCCCGTGTCGAAATCTGAAAATTTTACGTCGTTTGCGTAAGTCGTCCGAGAATGGGGCTGGACGTAATTTACGTTCACGTCGAAACCAATACGTCCTTGCGGCGTACTTTGGAGCTATGCACACTGGCGCCGTGCCGTTCGTAAAAAACGGCAATCACGTCGGGTCACAAGTAATTTACATAAAATACGCCCCCCTCATCCTCATTTGAACTAGGCGTGCTTACGCCGGCCCATTCACGCTACGCCGCCGTAACTTAGGAGGCAAGTGCTTTGTGAATACAGCACTTGCCTCTCTGACTTATGGCGGCGTAGCATGAATACGATACGCTACGCCGCCTCAAAGATGCACACATCTACCTGAATCTAGCTAATAGTGTCAGAGGCACAGCAGCGGCGGAGGACTGTGACTGTGCCCCGACTCCCAAATAAATGGAAGCAAGCAAACATTCTTTGATGGGCACTGGTAGTCTGCATTGATGGGCGCTGGTGAGGCTGCGTTGATGGGCGCTGGTGAGGCTGCATTGATGGGTGCTGGTAGGCTGCATTGATGGGCGCTGGTGAGGCTGCATTGATGGGTGCTGGTGAGGCTGCATTGATGGGCGCTGGTAGGCTACATTGATGGACGCTGGTAGGCTGCATTGGTGGGTGCTGGTAGGCTGCATTGGTGGGTGCTGGTAGGCTGCATTGGTGGGCGCTGGTAGGCTGCATTGGTGGGCGCTGGTAGGCTACATTGGTGGGTGTTGGTGAGGCTGCATTAATGGGCACTGGTAAGGCTTCATTTGATGAGTGCTTCAATAAAAAGGTGGGGTTTACATAGGCAGGGAAAAGGGGGTGGGTCAAGGGTGGAGCCAAGGGGTGTCAAAAACCCTTGCACCAGCCCTGACTCTGCCACAGTCACACTGCTTTCACAGCTGTGAGGATCCATTAGCAGGTAACAGCTGGTTGGTTGTTCATTGGTCCGCCAGATCTTGCATTACAGTCCCCGGTGGTCTTACCCTCTGATCGTGACAACAATGGGGGAAGAAAAGTACACAAAAATCAAATGCGAAAAAAAAGTGAACCAAATGATAGAAAAAGCACTATATGACATAAACAAAGTTTCCCTAAATACCCCAAAGGAAGTTCCTAGTACGTGATCCGCCCCAGCTGTGCTGCGATTGGCTGCAGCACCTGACGATCGGTTCCAGAAATTACCAATAGGAGCCCTGTGTAGGTAAACAAACACAGGGCTGTCTTCTGACATCAGCAATGTGCTGTTTTTTTCTTCCTACTAAAAGCCTGTACATACCATCCGAAAATCGAAAGTACAATCTCGTCCGGCAAACGATCTGGCGATTTTTGGATCGTTAGTAAGGTGCTTTCGACAGCCGCTTCCGATTTTACATTCGATAAAAGCTGAATGTGCAGACTAGAACATTTTTGTCGGATGTGAACACAACGTCTGATTTTCGTTTAATCAGTGGCCCAGATTCAAAAAGCAATTGCGTCTGCGTAACCATAGTTACGCAGCGCAATTGCTTACTTGCGCCGGCGTTTCGAATGCTCCTGATTCAGGAACCTCGTTACGCCGACTGCAGCCTAAGATATGACTGGCATAAGGCTCTTACGCCAGTCATATCGTAGGCTGCATTCTTACGTTGGCCGCTAGGTGGCGTTCCCGTAGTGGTCAGCGTATAGTATGCAAATTGAATACTAACGCCGATTCACAACCGTACGCGAGCCCTGCGTACGCAGTTTTACGTAGTTTCGGTTCGTCGGGTTTCGCGTAAGGCTGCTCCTGCTATTAGCAGGGGCAGCCAATGCTACGTATACCCGTCGTTGCCGCGTCGCGAAGTTTAAATTTTACGTCGTTTGCGTAAGTGAATCGTGAATGGCGCTGGACGCCATTTACGTTCACTTTGAAGCAAATGACGTCCTTGCGACGTCATTTGCCGCAATGCACGTCGGGAAAGTTTCCCGACGGAGCATGCGCACTACGTTCGGCGCGGGAACGCGCCTAATTTAAATGATCCACGCCCCCTACGGGATTATTTAAATTACGCGCCCTTCCGCCGGGCATTTTTGAGGAGCGCCCACGCAAATTACGTGGCTACTGCTTCGTGAATGAAGCGTAGCGCAGATAATTTGCGGGGGCGCAGGGCAAAAACGGGACTAGGCATGCTCAGAAACGAAAGAGTACATACAAAAGTATTCAACACGTTACGTCACTTCTGAAGTTGAATTTTCGTATAGTGAGTAACGGTAGTCCAGAAATCTGATTGTGTGAACGAGGCTTTAGTAAAAACAGCACACACAGTAACACATGTTGGCCACCACACATTTAACTCTTTGATTGCCACTGATGTTAACCCCTTCCCTGCCAGTGTTATTAGTACAGTGACAGTGCATATTTTCAGCACTTATCACTGTATTGGTGTCACGGATTGCCAAAAAAGTGTCACATAGGGGTTTGTTTTTCTAAAGCTAGAGAGGGCATAATTTGTCACAATTTCGCAGAGAAACCTCAGCCTGTTTAACCACTTAAGACCCGGAACCTTTAGGCAGGTAAAGGACCTGGCCAGTTTTTGCGATTCGGCACTGCGTCGTTTTAACTGACAATTGTGCGGTCGTGCGACGTGGCTCCAAAACAAAATTGGCGTCCTTTTTTCCCCACAAATAGAGCTTTCTTTTGGTGGTATTTGATCACCTCTGCGTTTTTTTTTTTTTTTGCGCTATAAACAAAAATAGAGCGACAATTTTGAAAAAAATTCAATATTTTTCACCTTTTGCTAAAATAAATATCCCCCAAAAACATATAAAAATTTATTTATTTTCCCTCAGTTTAGGCCGATACGTATTCTTCTACCTATTTTTGGTAACAAAAATCGCAATAAGCGTTTATCGATTGGTTTGCGCAAAATTTATAGCGTTTACAAAATAGGGGATAGTTTTATTGCATTTTTATTATTTTTTTTTTTTTTTTTACTACTAATGGCGGCGATGAGCGATTTTTTTCGTGACTGCGACATTATGGCGGACACTTCAGACAATTTTGACACATTTTTGGGACCATTGTCATTTTCACAGCAAAAAAATGCATTAAAAATGCATTGCTTACTGTGAAAATGTCAATTGCAGTTTGGGAGTTAACCACAAGGGGGCGCTGAAGGGGTTAAGTGTGACCTCATCTGTGTTTCTAACTGTAGGGGAGTGTGGCTGTAGGTGTGACATCATTGATTGTGTTTCCCTATAAAAGGGAACACACGATCGATGACGCCGCCACAGTGAAGAACGGGGAAGGTGTGTTTACACACAGCTCTCCCCGTTCTTCAGCTCCGGGAACCGATCGTGGGACTCCAGCGGCGATCAGGTCCGCGGGTCCCGCGGTCACGGAGCTTCGGACCAGGTCGCGGGCGCCCGCGACCCATGGCTGGTCACTTAAAGAGAACGTACAGGTACGTGCTTTTGCCCAGCCGTGCCATTCTGCAAACATATATGTGCAGGAGGCGGTCCTTAATTGGTTAATTAAGCTTTAGCAATACAATCTGGAAGCTGATTGGTTTCTCTGCAGAATTGTGACAAATTTTGCCCTCTCTAGCTTTAGTAAATAAACCTCTTATGCCCCATACACATGATCGCAAATTTTCGACAGCAAAAGTCCCATGTGAGCTTTTGAACGGAAATTCCCACCGCATGTATGCTCTTTCGGACTTTTGCTGTCAGAATTTCCGCCAAAAAAAGATTGGGAGCTGTAGCAATTCCGATGCGCAAAATTCAGACGCATGCTCGGAAACAATTCGACGCATGCTCAGAAGCATTGAACTTCATTTTCTCGACTCGTTTTTGACTGTCGAAAGTTCAGAGAACTTTTGTGTGACCGTGTGTATGCAAGCCAAGCGTGAGCGGAATTATTTTTCCGACGGAAAATCAGATCGTGTTTACAGGGCATAAGTGTCCAATTTGTCCAGCGCAATATCGCAGTCCCACTACCACTATAAGACGCTGATATCCCCCCATTACTGGTATAAAAAGAAAAAAAAATCCATGAATATATACTGTATTTTGTGGACGCTATAACTTTTGCGCTAACCAATAAGTATAAGCTTATTGGGATTTTTTTACCACAAATATCTAGCAGAATACATATTGACCTACATTTATGAAGAAATTGGATTTTTTTTTATTTTTTTATTGGATAGGTTTTATAGAGAAAGTAAAAAATATTTATATGGGTTTTTTTTCATAATTGTCCATCTGTTTTTGTTTATAGGGCAAAAAAAACAAAACCACAGTGGTGATTAACCACTTCCCTGCCTGCCCATTGTCATATGACATCCACAGATAGGATCTCCCATCCTGGGTGGACGTCATATGACGTCCTGGGCTTCCTGGCGATCGCGCGGGACCGTACGCATGCCTGGCTGCCGCGATGGCCGCCGGGCACCCACGATTGCCCGCAGTCACGGCAGGACCGTAGATCTGTGTGTGTAAACACACAGATCCATGTCCTGTCTGGGGTGAGGAGACTGATGTGTGTTCTCAGTACAGAGGAACACTGATCGGTCTCCTCCCCTTGTGAGTCCCCTCCCCCTACAGTTAGAATCACTCCCAGGGAACATATCAGCGCCCCCTAGTGTTAACCCCTTCCCTGCCAGTCACATTTATACAGTAACAGTGCAGTTTTATAGCACGGATCGCTGTATAAATGTGAATTGTCCCAAAAATGTGTCAAAGGTGTCCGATATGTCCGCCGCAATGTCACGGTCACAATAAAAATCGCAGATCGCCGCCATTACTAGTAAAAAATGCAATAAAACTATCCCCTATTTTGTAGACGCTATAACTTTTGCGCAAACCAATTAATATACGCTTATTGCGATTTTTTTTACCAGAAATATGTAGAAGAATACGTATTGGCCTAAACTGAGGGGAAAAAAAATTTTTTTTTTTAGAGATTTTTTGGGTATATTTATTATAGCGAAAAGTAAAAAATATTGTTTTTTTTTTCAAAATTGTCACTCTATTTTTGTTTATGGCGCTAAAAATAAAAACCGCAGAGGTAATCAAATACCACCAAAAGAAAGCTCTATTTGTGGGGAAAAAAGGACGCCAATTTTGTTTGGAAGCCACGTCGCACGACCGCGCAATTGTCAGTTAAAACGACACGGTGCCGAATCGCAAGAAGTGCTCTGGTTAGGAAGGGGTTAAATTTTTCCGGGGCTGAAAGTGGTTAAATACCATCAAAAGAAAGCTCTATATTTTGCTGTATAGCAAAAACTGGTCTGGTCATGAAAGGGGGGG
The DNA here is from genome assembly GCF_905171775.1 of Rana temporaria. Classification (NCBI taxonomy): domain Eukaryota; kingdom Metazoa; phylum Chordata; class Amphibia; order Anura; family Ranidae; genus Rana; species Rana temporaria. The sequence continues at coordinate 19,524,172 of NC_053491.1, read as the reverse complement.
GGGGGGGAAATCTTCTGTGGTCAAGGTGAAATGGTTAAAGAAAAATTATATAAATACTGTATATGAATAGTATAGTGAAATATGGCTCAAAAAGCTTATAAAAGCTATGTCAAAAATAACTTATGACTAAATGTTTCAATAATAATTTGTGAAAAATTTGCTATAATTTGCTTTTAAAATTATGATTTCTATATCTGGGAAAGACATCTAATGTTTCTCTCATTGTTAATTTAGAGAATCCTATATTTAATGTAGGGGCCGCTCCGTACCAGGCGAAGGAGTCTCGTCTCTCCTTGGAGGACTCTGTGAATATGACTTCCAGCCTGGGCAGTAGCCCAAAACCCCACAGAGACGGATCTAGTGGTTATTTTAATTGAATATCGATTGAATTTCTGCCATCAGTTTTTATTCTAGCTGCTCGGCTCTGTATATATATATCTATCCTAGATTATGGGAATGATATATAAGCTTAACAAGCCTTGTCTCAAGGAGAAGATAAGAAAATATAATGGTTTTCATGCATTGAATTGGGAATATACAAGCATATTCACATCCCATACATATAACTAACAAAAGTGATTACTTGCTGCGTATTCATGACTCAATAAGCACCTCCTGAACTGAAGAGTGGAAGAAGGTTCTGTAGGTATTTGAATTTAAATTGGAACTAAATCGTTCTACGTTGATATGACAGTCTTTATAAAATTCTACAACAGCCTCTCTCAACCGGGGGTTGCTTGGACCCTAAGGTTCCTCCCAGGGTTGCTAGGGGTTCCTTGGACCCTAAGGTTCCTCCCAGGGTTGCTAGGGGTTCCTTGGACCCTAAGGTTCCTCCCGGGGTTGCTAGGGGTTCCTTGGTCCCTAAGGATCCTCCCGGGGTTGCTAGGGGTTCCTTGGTCCCTACGGTTCCTCCCAGGGTTGCTAGGGGTTCCTTTGACCCTAAGGTTCCTCTCAGGGTTGCTAGGGGTTCCTTGGACCCTAAGGTTCCTCCTGGGGTTGCTAGGGGTTCCTTGGACCCTAAGGTTCCTCCCAGGGTTGCTAGGGGTTCCTTGGTCCCTAAGGTTCCTCCCAGAGTTTCTAGGGGTTCCTTGAACCCTAAGGTTCCTCCCGGGGTTGCTAGGGGTTCCTTGGTCCCTAAGGATCCTCCCGGGGTTGCTAGGGGTTCCTTGGTCCCTAAGGTTCCTCCCAGGGTTGCTAGGGGTTCCTTGGACCCTAAGGTTCCTCCCAGGGTTGCTAGGGGTTCCTTGGACCCTAAGGTTCCTCCCGGGGTTGCTAGGGGTTCCTTGGTCCCTAAGGATCCTCCCGGGATTACTAGGGGTTCCTTGGTCCCTATGGTTCCTCCCAGGGTTGCTAGGGGTTCCTTTGACCCTAAGGTTCCTCCCAGGGTTGCTAGGGGTTCCTTGGACCCTAAGGTTCCTCCTGGGGTTGCTAGGGGTTCCCTGGACCCTAAGGTTCCTCCCGGGGTTGCTAGGGGTTCCTTGGCCCCCAAGGTTCTTCTCAGGGATGCTAGGGGTTCCTTGGAAGTTAAAGTGGATGTAAACCCACTCTCATCCTTTCTAAACTACTGCCATAGTGCTATTCTGTAAGGATATAGATGCCTCCTGCATGTATCCTTACCTGTCAAATGAAATGAGTGATAATAACTGCGCTGTGTGGGTATGGAGGTATAGGGCAACAACCAAAAAACAATAAACAAAAAAAAAAACGAAACAGTGGTCAAATAAGTCCCACCAAATGGGCGGGGTGAACTCTACAAGCAGTGTGCAATCTGAACTGTGAAGGTGGGTGATCTGGAAAAGGTTAACACTATGCAGCAAAATCCTTATAAGGAAATAAAATAAACATGGAAGTACAGTTATCAAAATAAATGTCCAGGATTGGTACTAAAGACCAAAGGTAAGTGATCCCAACACATAATAAAGGGTAAAAATCCAGTGAAATCAAGTGCAAATATAAATCTCGCATCCAAAAAGCATATATTTAAAGGTGCAGTCCTTGATAGCTGTGAGTAATAGGTGGTGAGAAACCAGGAAATCCAATATTTCAGAGAAGAGCAAGCTTCGGTGCGCACACCTCTAGTGGTATGGAATGCTCACCTCAAGGCCATAGCACGGATAGCCTGGATACCACTCAGGGTGTACTCAAAGATCCAGCAGGATGAGGGCTAGATGTAGTCTCCACATTAAATGACCATATTGGAAGAAACAAGAAAAAGATATGGCGTAATACTGGAAGCAAGGGTCTAAAAAACGATCAATCACATGCACATGCACTCACATGGAGGACGTGAGCAGTGGGCCTATCTCCTACGAACGGCGAGTTTGTGCGACCCAGTCTGAGATCTTGATTGTATGCTGATCCTCTCTCTTTGGCCTCCACCTAAACATCCACGGATACTGGCAATTTAAAATCTCAGAAATATCCAAACAAAACGAGCAGCAAGCTCATATCTCTCTCTTCAGAGTGTGTGAGGTCTGGTACTTCCTGTCCCTACTAGTGGCGTCATGTCAAATGACTTCATCCCCTGATGAAGTCATGTGACATGACGCCACATCTCCCCCACTGTAATGTCCACATCTCCCCCACTGCAATGTCCACATCTCCCCCACTGCAATGTCCACATCTCCCCCACTGTCCACATCTCTCCACATCCCCCTCACTGCAATGTCCACATCTCCCCTCATCTCCCCCACTGTAATGTCCACATCTCCCCTCATCTCCCCCACTGTAATGTCCACATCTCCCCCCACTGCAATGTCCACATCTCACCCACTGTAATGTCCACATCTCCCCACATCACCCCCACTGTAATATCCACATCTCCCCCACTGTAATGTCCACATCTCCCCACATCACCCCCCACTGTAATATCCACATCTCCCCCTATCTCCCTCACTGTGATGTCCACATCTCCCCAGTCAGCACCGCTCTGGGAAGCTCACCTAGGCCGCCGCCGGGTGTACCAAGATGGCCGCTACTCCGGTGCTAGGCCGAAGCCGTGGCCTTTCCTATGGGCTCAATCCGTGGATCGCATGGTGTGCCGATCCACGGACGTTGACCCGTTTGGCTCACGGATCAATGACGATCCATTGCACCCCTAGAATTTAGTTGGCAAGTATGAGGCAGCTGCTTTGGGCCCCACAACAATGACAGGGCCCAGGGCAGATGTCCCCTGCCTTAAAGACAGCCCTGGTCTTGGTGATACAGGGACAGGAAGTAAGGGGAAATCTCCCCCAGCTGTAACAAAACTCTCACCCCTCCCTACTGTATACAGACCTGAAACTAAAAAAATAATCAGGCAGCAGCTGCGCTTCAATATTATCTTCAGAACAGTAGAAGGTCAGGACCTACCTGACCTACCCTCCATTTTTGTATCAAATAGTTTGCTACAAACCTGCAAATACAGAGCTTGTAGATGGCTCACATTTACAAAATCCTAAATAACATGTAGCGCTCACCCCCGAAGGAGCCGCTGGATAGAATAGGGATGGCCTGTTACCTCTATGGCTCCGACGTCTAGGGTAGTCGATGAGAGTAGCAATGATGGAATGTCCAAACAGCAGGTGTCTTTCTTGTGCTTTTATTTTGCCCAACACGGCAAACAGTAAACTTGAGGTAGATAGATCAAAGATGGGTGAGGAAGAGGAATAGCAGATTCAGGCCTAACAGAACGGAAGCAGTCCTGCTTCCAGCAACACTTCACTTTCGTCGCCACTCCAGCCGGAGTGGATATAGTGTACCTGGACAGGCCTCTCACACCGACCTGGCAGCCAGGGTATCACTCGGAAAACTTGAGGGAAACAAGTCCCTGCCACAGACCCTTCCCTAGAACGTAGATCATGGAGAAGATTCTCCTCAGAAGTATTTGGTGCCTAAATCTCCCTCAGGTAATTCTCAACTTGGTCACTGACTGACAGGTGGCTAACATCCAACCTTTTCAGTGTCCGGTTACCTTGATTCCCGGTGGATTGTCGATAGGGTTGCCACCTGTCCAGGATTCATCCGGACAGTTCGGGTTTTGAATCGGGTGTTCGGGTTTTAGTCTACCTAAAACCTGGACACATTATTCAGACCAGGCTGTGGCTCCCCAAGTAACCGAGATAGTCATACACAAAACTGTTTCCGCTGCAGGCGGCTGTTTGGAGGCAGGTTTGGCATCACTGAAGGGTGGGGTGGTGATGTCAGCCAGCAAGAGCAATTTGGCCACACCCACTGGCACACACTGTGTACTATGTTACTACTTTCCTTGGGGCACCCAAATGTCTCCCAGGTCTTTTATAATCCTATAGTGTTCAGGGGTCTTCAAACTATGGCCCTCCAGTTGTTCAGGAACTACAATTCCCATCATGCCTAGTCATGTCTGTGAATGTCAGAGTTTTACAAGGCCTCATGGGATGTGTAGTTCCACAACAGCTGGAGGGCCGTAGTTTGATGATCCCTGAGGAATGTCAAAATCAGGTAACCCATAAAAAAGGATTATAGTTCTGCTAATGGGGAAAATAAAACTCATGGCATTTCTATTAAATCACCAGTAGATAGCAGCATAGAGTAAAAAGCCTGAATGACAGAAAGCACATTCAAAAGGAACCATTGCTAATAGCAGGGGGAACCGAAAGACTGACCTTTGTTTCTAGCAGTTGCTGCCCAGTCTATCATTCTGAAGGTCACGTGTTTGTGTCATTGCAGGAACTTTTTAATAAAAACACTTCTGGTTTCACCCAGCCCGCTCCCTTCGCACATTGGAATTATTGACCATACTTTCAGCACATATGCAACATTTACTGCAAAAAAAAATAATAATAATGCGCCGCAAGTGTTCGGGTTTGGCTTGAAGAAAAGGTGGCAACCCTATCAATGGCCCTATTGGATTGCCTGCCTCTCTTGGCTCTCCTCAGGCTGACTCCCCACCGAACAGCTTGGGATCTTCTCAGAATTGGGGACCCAGTCGATTACTGGGGCCCCGCCATAGCTTCAAATGCTCTGGGCCAACATGGACCCGGAACCAGGAACAGAACACTGCGTGGCACGCGCACCCCGGCCTGGTAGGCCGCATCGCCGGGTGCCGTGATATGTGGTCACCCTAAAGGTGGGTGCCGCACCCGGAACAAGAAGAACTCCGCCTAATCGCGTCTGCTCCAGAGGTACCTTCCCCCAGCATGCCCCGCAAGGGAAAACCTCCTGATTGGCTGCTAGCAAAAGGCACCCCAGCCTGAACTCCACTGCTGCCACCTATCTTTCTGGGGTGGAACAACACCCCAGAAGCAACAGAATGAGCCCACAGTACAGCCCAGCTGAAGCAGAGACCCAATTTAGACAAATCACTTGGATGAGAGCTAACTGACTCTCTCATCCCCCTTTAAATTTAAGATAGCACCTGTACCTGAACGTACACAGGCGCTACAAACACAATAAACAATTTTTATAACACGGATGCCAAGAAATGCCACAATCTAATGATAAAACCAGCCGCTAACACTGGGTCATCAGTACGATTATAATCTGCTTTTTTTTTTTCTTTTAACACCTTCTTCAGTATAACTAAAGTGTAAAAAAAAAAGTGCTAGAAAAGAGCAGAGCTAGGTCATTATCTCGCTGATAAAATGGAGGGGGCTGACATCTATGTAATGATGTTACATGTGCAGAATCCCATTAACCGTTGCTGAAAATTAAAGCTTTGCACATTTTTATGCAGAGAAATTAAAGCATCTGGATGGCGGTGGAACCCCCTGGGTTTACAATTAGAACTGTCTTCTTCTAAGGCCCCATACTCACGAGCAAACATGTCTGCTGAAACTGGCCCGCAGGCCAGTTTCAGCAGACATGTTTGGTCGTGTGTGGGCGCGAGCGGGCCGAATTCCAGCAAACATTTGCCCGCCGGGCCTTTTCCCAGCAGACAAATATTCCTGGACTTGTTTTAAAACAGCCCGCTGGAATTCTGCCCGCTCGGACATGTACGGTCGTCAGTACAGACCTACCGTACATGTCCAGACGCCCGCCGTCCCTCGCATGCGTCGAATGACTTCGACGCATGCGTGGAAGCATTTTAAAGGCGGGCCGCCCACGTCGCCGCGTCATTGTCGCGGCGACACCGCGGACACGCCCCGCGTATTGTTTACGCGCGGACTTCTGTACGATGGTGTGTACAACCATCGTACAGAAGCCCTCTGGCAGACATGTATGGTGAAAACGGTCCGACGGACCGCTTTCACCATACATGTTTGGTCGTGAGTACCCGGCCTTAGAAGTAAAGGTGCAACGTCTGAAGGTCATTGATGTCTGAAATTCAAGGCCATTATTAATCAAGAAAGAAAAATCGCTATTGATTTCCTCCTGCTGAGAAAAGGCTATTTACCTAGGTCAGAGCAAACAAGCTCACAAATGTTCAGATTTGAACCCCCTGTTAGAAACCATGTTTTTGGAAATAGATTTATTATTATTATTTTTTTTTTACCCCTTTAACCTCGTCTGTCACATAATAAATACAGTAAAACCTTGGATTGCGGGCATAATTTGTTCCTGTTGTATTTATTATGTATTGTCATAGGCCAGATTCTCGTAGGAGTTACGCCGGCGTATCTCCAGATACGCCGTCGTAGCTCTGAGTGTGAGGCGTCGTATCTTAGAATCAGTTCCGCATAGATTTGTCTTAGATCCGACTGGCATAAGTCTCTTATGCCGTCGTATCTAAGTTGCAGATTTACGCTGGCCGCTAGGTGGCGCTTCCGTCGATTTACGCGTCGAATATGGTTAATGAGCTAGTTACGCCGATTCTCAAACGTACGTGCGCCCGGCGCATTTTTTTACGTCGTTTCCGTAAGGCTTTTTTGGGCGTTAAGTTACCCCTGCTCTATGAGGCGTACATGAGGTGTACCAATGTTAGGTATGGACGTCGGAACAGCGTCAAATTTTTCACGTTTTACGTCGTTTGCATAAGTCGTCCGTGAATGGGGCTGGACGTAAGTTACGTTCACGTAGTCTAGGCATTGAGCGGGTGCAATTTAATTTGAAAAATCGATGTGATAATGAGCATGTGCGCGCATGCGCCGTTCGATAAAAGCGTCATTTACGCGGGGTCACAAAACATTTACATACAACACGCCCCCTACCAACCTAGTTTGAATTAGGCGGGCTTACGCCGTTTTAGATACACTACGCCGCCGTAACTTAGAGCGGAAGATGTTTCAGAATACGGGACCTGCCGCTCTAAGTTACGGCGGCGTAGTGTATCTGAGATACGCTACGCCCGCCTAAAGATAGGCGTTTTTCTGAGAATTTGGCCCATAGTGTCTACCAGTGTTAGTACTCCCGCAGCCCGCTCTAAAGAGCTAACTAGGGCAGACTGACGCTGCTTGAGTCCTGTCTGGTAGTGGAAAACTTCCTGAGGATGGAGAGGTGTTTGCAGAGTGGGGATATGTCCACCAGCGAAGGGCCCCTGTGCGATGCACAGAACGATCGTCTGGAGGGGATATGTTCACTCTGCAAGGACATTATCAGTTATGGGGGGATGAGCGCTCTTGTCTTCCTGTGTGTCTGTTTAGCACATGGCAGGACGTGCAGCGTACACCTGCAGATAACCTCCAATCCACAGGAACAGTAGTATAATCCGGGTATGTGTTGTTCTCTGAAACAACGCAGAATAAGGATTCATACCCTGTCCTAATGGACAGGGAGAGTGTCCATGTTTGAAAGCCATACGGCTTCCTTTGTTTAGCTTCCAGGTACAAGAAAAGCATACACGCTGTCCCTGCCCAGACATGCCCATAAGACTCCCCTAGCCATTATCCATTGGTTATTTGTATAAACTCATCCTGTTGAAAGGATTTCCTGTGAGGTCATTTCCTGTGACATAATTTCCCGTGAAGGAAGCGATTGGCTGTTGGAGACATCACTTCCTGTTTGTCATTGCTTTTGTGGGGTTGGAATAAAAACCAAGTGCTGTGCTGGGTGGAGGCCAGAACGTAAGCTGTGGTGATGCCTGTTTACTTGGAGATATACGAGAAATAGAGTGATAGGTAAGATGCATTATACCATTAGAAGGAATATGTGCTTATTAGCACAGGAGATATGGTTTACGCACAGCATACAGCCAAATTTCCATATCATTCCGGAAGCATGCTTGTAATCCAAAGCACTTGTGTATCAAAGCGAATTTACCCATAAGAAATAATGGAAACTCAAATGATTTGTTCCACAACAATTCATAAATCTTTCAGTTTATAATCCGTATAAAAATATAATAGCAATGTGATAAGTTGTGTAACCATAAATTGTCCATCCACAAATGGAAGCCTCCACAAGGGGATTAGAAGCAAAATCCAGCAGGAGCTACAGAGTATAAAAGAGAAGAGAGGCGCCTCTAAGTGGTTACATTTAATGAAGGTACAACATTTAGCAACTCACATGGTTGATGATTAAAATAGGCACATCTAAGTATGCAGGGATCCAGAGTAAAGCTGTCTGTAATCGTGACTGGGAAGATTACCCTGCAGTAGAGCGATCTGAAAGCGAGGCTTGAACCGCTTGTGGAGCGCAGCGTGGAAGGGCCGACGTCAATTGCGGTGAGGTTGACAGTCTATGTGGACATCTTTACCCCGGATCCCTGCATATTTAGATGTGCCTTTTTTAATCACCAACCATGCGAGTTTCTAAATGTTGTACCTTCATTAAATGTAATCATATTGCTACACTTAGAGGCGCCTCTCTTCTCTTTTATACTCAGTTGTGACATGACGCTACTTGTATATCAAGACATTGCTTGTATATCAAGTAAAAATGTTGATTGTCTTGCAAAACGCTCTCAAAACAAGGTTTTACTGTACATAGTGCAGATGTGTTATTAGAAAATGAAGGAAAATCTGCAACAGGGACTGGCGGCAGTGGCGTATCTAGGTTATGGCAGCCATGGGTGCCATATGAAGGGGGCGCTGTTGAGTGGCTGGGCAGCAAGGCACTTACCAGGGTCTGAGGGTCTCTTCTTCCCTCCTCCTGAGCATAGGCAGGATCTCCTTTTCAGCACCTTTGCTAATGGACAATGGCAGCGCTATCCCTGCTGCGTTCAGCCACAGCCCTCCCTGTTCTCCCAGGCTCTCCTGTTCCATCTGGTCAGATTGACAGCGCACAAAGAAGAAGGAGGAACATCAGTTTCTCCCTCTCCTCTGTGAAAACTGAGGCCTTAAGTGATGAAGATTTCATCACTTCCAGTATTGGTTCTGCATTTACCTGGCCTTGGAGGGCAGAGGAGGGATCATGGGTCTAATAAACCCCAGATTTCTCCATAAAGAGGATATGTCACTAGCCAAGGTATCACAAGAGATGATAAATATCACTAGTTTTGTTAGCTGTTTTTTGTCAAGGTTATCTGAAAGACGGGTTTCAAATGTTTTGACAGGGGCGCAGTTTCAGTGCTTGCCATAGGCGCTATTTTCACTAGATAAGCCTCTGACTGGCGGCTCTTTCATGCAAGGAGCCATTCTTGATCTCACATCATAAGGTGATGTTCCGTCCTCATCCATCTTTATTACTTAAAGCGGTGGTTCACCCTAAAAACTACATTTTCTTATTCTACTGCCCCCCCCACATTACAATTCGATTAAGGCTCTTATTATTTTTTCCATGCTGTACATACCTTAGTACAGCATATTCACCCGTGCATCCGGGTTGCGAGTCCCGCAGGAGTGGGCGTTCCTCACATGTGTTTGATTGACATTTTGCCCAAAAACGAGCTCCCCCCGTCACGTAAGCCGCGTCACGATTAGCGAAAGAAGCCGAACGGCGATGCGCATGCGCAGTATAGCGCCGACTCGCCGTTCGGCTCCTTTCGCCAACCGTGACGCGGCTTACGCGACGGGGGGGCTCGTTTTTGGGCAAAATGTCAATCAAACACATGTGAGGAACGCCCACTCCCGCGGGACTCGCAACCCGGATGCACGGGTGAATATGCTGTACTAAGGTATGTACAGCATGGAAAAAATAATAAGAGCCTTAATCGAATTGTAATGTGGGGGGGCAGTGGAATAAAAAAATGTTGTTTTTAGGGTGAACCACCGCTTTAAAGTGATTTCTAGTTTTCACTTGAATCAGGACAATGTCTTGCCTTCTTTTCTGATCTTCAGTTGGCAGGAGTAAGATCACTGGATACTCTGGAGGTAGTTCTGGCGGTCAGGATTACTTGGATTGTTGGCACAGGTCAGGAATCCTGGTTTGTGCTGCCAGTAGAGCCCAGGAAGGGCAGGAGGCATCCAAGTTAACTATTTTTATTGGACCTGCCAGTTAATTATTCAAGCCTATGGCTTGAAAGAGCAAGGTCCCCGCCCCTTTTTGAAAGCGCTCACTGCCATGTTTGCGGGGTGTTGTGGAAATTTTATTAAGATGAATTCAATATGTATTGTCACAGTGTCTCCCAGTGTTAATTCTACTGCGGCTCGCTCTAAAGAACGAGCCGGCGCGAACCGACACCGGTGAAGACCCATTGGTAGTGAAAAGCTTCCTGTGAATAGAGAGAAGTGTTCGTGGAGTGAGGATATGTCCGCCAGCGAGAGCCCCTGTGTTATGCACAGATGTTCATTTGGGGGGGTATGTTCACTCAGCGAGGACATTATCGGTTTGATACCTATCTGCATTTGTGGAGGGGTGTTTTGTCTTTCTATGTGTCTGATCAGCACGTGGAGAGACTCTAGGGTTGCCACCTGTAACGGTATGGCCCGTGGGACCCAGAGGCTCTTGAAGGATGTGGGGTACTCCTGTGTCAGCTTCACCAATGACTCTTGTGTCTAGGGTCATCCTATGTCCACTAGGGGCATAGGATGACTGAGAACTGATACCATGGATTACATGAGATGGGACAGTAATGATAATTTAAGTATTGCAGGATATCTTGAAATATTACAAGTTGTTCATTCTCAACACAACAGGTCAATAGAGTGTCTCCTTCAATGTGGAACATAGACTGTTGAGATGTTAATTGATGTTAATCACCTCCAGCTACCTGGCTGTAGTGATGAAAGCTTGCTGTGATTGCATTCTATTGTCTATTGTGTTAATTAAGCCTGGCTCCTAAGATATTTCATGGTGCTATGTTAACTAACCCTGTATTGTGTGAAAGTTCTATTGATGCTAAAATGTGTTGTGAGTTAACACACTCTAAAGCTCAGACGTCTGACTTATGTTCACTAAAGGAATGTGTATTGTGTAGCAGGTGAGAATAGCTTATCGCGGAGTCTGAAAGTCTGTCTAAGATGTGGATTGAGGGGGACTCGTTAGTACCCATTGTGTGATGTTGTGGGTGGAGTGTGTCATTCTGTTTGGAACCAGAGGACAGAGCTGTGTGTGTCTCGTTCTTCTGGGGGAAATCCAATGGGTCCTGTCTGCTGGATTGTGGGGTGTCGGAAGCTGTCTTGGGTTGGTGGAATGGAATATCGTAACGGCGTTAACCCCTGACCGTTACACCACCTTTTCTTCAAGCCAAACCCGAACACTCTAGCAGCCTGGGACACCTTTGGGTGCCCTAAGGAGAATAGTTATGTGGTGCGCATAGCGTGCTGCAGCGAACAGCGTTTGTGGCCAAATTGCTATTGCTGACATCATCACCCTGCCCCCCCAGGGATGCCAAACCTGCCGCCAGACAGATGCACGCAGGTCCTGGATGGCAACATATTTGTTTGTGACTATCTTGGTTACTTAGGCAGCCACAGCCCGGTCTGAACAATGGGTCCGGGTTTCAGCCTGCCTGAAACCTGAACACATGATTCAAAACCTGAACTGTCCGGGTGAATCCCGAACAGGTGGCAACGCTAAGGGGACCCTGACATGTGCCTGCAGATAGTCTCCCATACACAGGAATGGTAGTATAATCCAGCTATGCGTTGTTCTCTGAACAATGCAGAATAAGGATTTGCGCCAATGGTAAAATTGGGGGGGTGTGCATGCATTTGGTCACGACAACGTTCACGATCTCTGATGCTACGTACACACGATCATTTTTGGGCTTGTAAAAAAATACGTTTTTAAGCCTCTAGAAAAAACAAAGTTTTTTCCAACTTCATCATTAAAACGACGTTGCCCACACACCATCGTTAAAAAAGAAAAATGCTCTAGCAAAGAGCGGTGACGTACAACACGTACGACGGCACTATAAAGGGGGAGTTCGTTTTCGGATAGCGCCACCCTTGGGCTGCTTTAGCTGATTTTTGCTGATTCGCGCTTTTCTGTCTGTTACAGCGTGATGAATGTGCTTACTCCATTACGAACGGTAGTTTTACCAGAACGAGCGCTCCCATCTCATAACTTTCTTCTTAACCACTTAAGGACCGCCTCCTGCACATATTCGTCGGCAGAATGGCACGGCTGGATGTCCCCTCCCGCCACCTATAAGAACGATCAAGCCTGGGAACCGCCGCTAGGATCGTTCTTACGGTGCGCAGGATCGCCGCCGGAAGAAAATTATATCTGAATGATGCCTCGAGGTGCAGGCATCATTCAGATATCCCCGCACAAAGTACAGGACGTCATATGACGTCCACCCGGGATAACAGATCCCCTTTTTGGACGTCATATGACGGCGCGCGGTTTTAAAGTGGTTAAAATAAATGTATTTATTTTTATCACATCATACTCTGATGCAGACGTCACATGATTAAAAAACTCCCATCATACATTTCTTCTCATGATAGTTGACCAATAAACTTGATACTTCAGGAGTTTTTTTTTTTTTATCTCTGCAGAGGTGAGAGAGTTTTGAAATTAAGAAAATTTAACCAAAAAGTGTAGAAGAAGTAGCAGAAAGCAATTATTTTGCTTCCTCATCTCAATCAAAAATCTGCTATGGCAGCACCTTCATTACATTCTGCAAACAGCTGCTTTCCGAAGAGGTGAGAATTAAAGTGGAACTAAATTCTCCCAATCAACATGAACTATTTTTATTCCTTATGCTGCTAGAATTAGTAAATAGATAGAAAGGTGTGTTATATTTACTTGTAAACTTTTTAGTTTTGCTTTATTTTCAGTTGCTTCCCGGTTTCTGGCCTAGGCCAAAATGATGCAATACATCCCAGGAGTTGGCATGGGCATTTTATTTTTATTCATCTGGATGAGTGTATGCTGAGGCACCCTTGAGGACACGCTCCTGTGCCGGTGTTTTGTCGAGAAGTGCCCCCCATCAAATAGTGCCCTTGCATGCGCAGGACGGAGCCACACTCCAGCTGGAGTGACATGCCAGGGCGCAATCGCACATCGTAGGAAGTATCTCTCAATGGGAGATACCATTTCATGGGCATAATTGAAACCTATACAAATAGCAGGGGAAGACATCGCTCTCACATTGTGCCTCACTGTTCGTCGCCCTCCAGCAGCAGCGATGCACAATCTGAGAACTACGGTCTCCCCCCCGCTGTTTGTATAGGTTTCAATTGTGCCTTTGAAATGGTATCTCCCGTCGAGCGATACATCTTACGATGTGCGCATGTGCCATGCTATGTCAGCCCAGCTGATCGTCAAATCAGCGGTTGTGCTATGATCAGGGCCACCATCAGGAATTATGGGGCCCCTTACACTTCAGGTATGGGGGGGGGGGTTCCGCAAATTGAGAAGCGGGGGGGCCCTTTACAAAAAAAAGAAGAAATAAAGAAAAATATATATAAAAAAAGGGGGTAGCCATCCAGGGCCATGGGGACCTCTGGGCCCTTTAAAAAAAAGAAAGAAAAAATATATATTTTTTATTTTTTTAAAAAGGGGGGTTGCCATCTGGGGCCCTGGGGACCTCTGGGCCCCTTAATAAAAAAAAAATATATATATATATATATATATATATATATATATATACACAAATTATTATTATTTTTTATAAAAAGAAATTACAAAAAAAGGGGGGTTGCCATCCGGGACCTCTGGGCCCTTTAATAAAAAAAAGTAAAAAAAAAGAAACCTCTGAGCCCTTTAATAAAAAATAAATAAAAAATAAATATATATAAAATAAAATAAACATGTATAAAAAAAAAAAAAAAAAAAAAGGGGTTGCCATCCAGGGCCCTGGGGACCTCTGGGCCCTTTAAAAAAAAAAAAGAAAAAAAAAATATATATAAACAAAAATAAAAACATAAACATTTATAAAAAAAAATAAAAAAGGGGGTTTGCCACATGGGGCCATGGGGACCTCTGAGCCCTTTAATCAATTTAATTAATTAATTTTTATAAAAAAAGAAATAAAATAATATAAAAAAAAATACATTTTTTTTATAAAAAAAAGGGGGGTTGCCATCCGGGGCTCTGGGCCCTTTAATAATAATAATAATAATAATAAATATAAATATATATATATATATATATATATATATATATATATATATTAAAATAAATAAAAAAATATATATAAAAAAGAAATAAAAAAAAGAGGGGGGTTCCATCTGGGCCTCCGGGACCCCTAAAAAAAAAATATATTTTTTTTAAAGGGGGCTGCCATCCGGGCCCCTTACAGGTGTACTGCCTGTACCCACCTGATGGCGGCCCTGGCTATAATGTACGGCGCATGCGCAGTTCGTTCCGGGCACTATTCGACGGGGGGGGGCACTTCTTGACAGAATACCGGGCTGTGTGCACCCATAGACAGTTACACAGAGCCGGTATGACACACCCCTGCTCCCTCCTTCCAGAAGTTTGACTGACAGCAGCAGGAGCCACAGGATCCCACTGCTGCGAATGTCTCCTGTGAGACCAGCAGTGTTAATTCCGTGGGTGAAAATATTTTCGGCGACTAAACTAACTACTTGCCGACCAGCCGCCAACGGCAGTTTGGCTCCCCTGCGCAAATCGCCATAGCTGTACAGAGCCCGCTTTCAGGGCTTTAGGGGGTGCGCGCGACGCCAGATCCAATGCTTCTGGCCGATGGCCGCCGGCGACCCACGATTGCTCCTTAGCGGGCCAGAACGGGGATCTGTCGATGTAAACAAACAGATCCCCATTCTGTCAGGGAAGTAGAAAGAGATCTGCTGTTCCAATCCTAATGATCAGAAGCAGCAATCTCTCTACTCCCAGTCAGTCCCCTCCCCCCACAGTTATATACACCTCCTTAGGGACACACTTAACCCCTTGATCGCCCCCTAGTGATAACCCCCTCCCTGCCAGCGACATTTATACAGTAATCAGTGGCTATTTTTAACTGTAAAAAAAGTCAGTGGTCCCAAAAAAGTGTCAAAAGTGTCCAATCTGTCCGCCGTAATGTCGCAGTCCTGCTAAAAGTCGCTGATCACCGTCATTAAAAAAGTCCATAAATCTATCCCATAGTTTATAGATGCTATAACTTTTGCGCAAACCAATCAATATACAGTACACTTAATGCGATTTTTTTTTTACCAAAAATGTGTGGAAGAATCATATTGGCCTAAACTATTGTTTTTTTTCCTCAAAATCGTTGCTCTTTTTTGTTTCTATGAATTCGATGAATTAGAGTGGAGACTGTGAGCCAGGCCTTCTCATACAACATCGGTGCCTGACCTCACAAATGCTCTTCTGGAAGAATGGTCAAACATTCCCATAGACACACTCCTAAACATTGTGGACGGCCTTCCCAGAAGAGTTGAAGCTGTTATAGCTGCAAAGGGTGGGGCCAACTCAATATTCAACCCTACAGACTAATGCCTAGATTCACATAGCCGCAACTTTAAGGCGGCGTAGCTTAAGGCATTTAAGCTAAGCCGCCGTAAGTTAGCGAGGCAAGTACATGATTCTCAAAGTACTTGCCTGCTAAGTTACGGCGGCGTAGCCTAAAGCGGGCGGGCGTAAGGGCGCCTAATTCAAATTTGTCTAAGGAGGCGTGTTTTATGTTAATGAGGCTTGACCTGACGTTTTTGACGCTTTTTTTAAACTGCGCATGCGCAGGGCGCCTACATTTCCCAGTGTGCATTGCGGCTAAGTACGCCGCACGGGCCTATTGATTTCGACGTGGACGTAAACGACGTAAATCCCTATTCACGGACGACTTACGCAAACGACGTAAACATTTCGAATTTCGACGCGGGAATGGCGGCCATATTTTAACATTGGCTACGCCACCTAGGGCCTAGCTTTAACTCTTACTCTTTTACTCTTATCTCTTACGTAAACGGCGTAAATGTACTGCGGCGGCCGGGCGTACGTTCGTGAATAGGCGTATCTAGTGATTTGCATATTCTACGCCGACCGCAATGGAAGCGCCACCTAGCGGCCAGCAGAAATATTGCAACCTAAGATAGGACGGCGCAAGCCGTCGTATCTTAGATATGTTTAAGCGTATCTCTGTTTGAGAATACACTTAAACATAGGTCGGCGCAGATTCTGAGTTAGGTCGGCGTATCTACTGATACGCCGGCCTAACTCTCTCTGAATCTACCTATAAGACTGGGATGCTATTAACTGCTTGCCGACCAGCCGCCGTATAACAGTTATACGGCGGCAGGTCGGCTCCCTTGCGCGAGAGCCCGTAGCTATACGTCGGATCTCGCGCAGGCCACTAGGGGCGTGTGCGTGCCCCCCGCTCGCTCCTGACTCCCGTGCCCGGCGTGCGCGATTGCCGCCGGGCACACGCGATCGCTCGTTACAGAGCGAGGACCGGGAGCTGTGTGTGTAAACACACAGCTCCCGGTCCTGTCAGGGAGAAAAATGCTGATCTTCTGTTCATATAATGTATGAACAGAAGATCAGTCATTTCCCCCAGTCAGTCCAACCCCCCTACAGTTAGAACACACCCAGGGAACATACTTAACCCCTTCCCCGCCCCCTAGTGTTAACCCCTTCACTGCCAGTGGCATTTTTATAGTAATCCAATGTATTTTTATAGCACGGATCGCTATAAAAATGCCAATGGTCCCAAAAATGTGTCAAAAGTGTCCGAAGTGTCCGCCATAATGTCGCAGTACCGAAAAAAAAACGCTGATCGCCACCATTACTAGTAAAAAAAAATATTAATAAAAATGCCATAAAAATACCCCCTATTTTGTAAACGCTATTACTTTTGCGCAAACCAATCAATAAACGCTTATTGGGATTTTTTTTACGAAAAATATGTAGAAGAATACGTATCGGCCAGAACTGAGGAAAAAAAATGTTTTTTTTATATATTTCTGGGGGATATTTATTATAGCAAAAAGTAAAAAATATTCATTTATTTCAAAATTGTCGCTCTATTTTTGTTTATAGCGCAAAAACTAAAAACCGCAGAGGTGATCAAACACCACCAAAAGAAAGCTCTATTTGTGGGGAAAAAAGGACGCCAATTTTGTTTGGGAGCCACGTCGCACGACCGCTCAATTGTCGGTTAAAGCGACGCAGTGCCGAATCGCAAAAAGTGCTCTGGTCTTTGACCAGCAATATGGTCCGGGGGGTTAAGTGGTTAAAGTTCATGTGTGTGTAAAGGCAGGCGTCCCAATACTTTTGATAATATAGTGTATATCAGGGTCATTCCTTAGTGACTGACATGTGCTGCATGTTTTTACCAGTCATTATATATGTTAAGCTCTCTGTAGGTTAAGACTGTTCTGTTGTTACTAGAATCCTAAGAAGATTACATAAGTCAGGATTCTAACACCCTTCAAGTAGTTAAAAGCCCTTTGACCCTATGCATGTCCTATGGACTATCATCACCTGCTGTGTGTATGTGGGGAAGGTGGCCATTGGTATTATGGGATGTTCTGATCCTGAGCTGCTTACACATAGATATAGAAATCTTCTGTAGTCTGTAAGAACCAATGGGGTTGATTTACTAAAATATAAATTAACAATATAACACGGTAGGTCAGCCTTGCTCAACCAGGGTTCCGTGGTTCCCCTTGGGTTCCTCCAGAGGTCGCTAGGGGTTCCTTGAGGAATGAGCGATTACTGTCTCTCAGATAAGAAACCACAGACAGTGGGCCAGATTCTCGTAGAATGGCGTATCTATGCGGCGGCGTAACGTATCCGATTTACGTTACGCCGCCGCAAGTTTTTCAGGCAAGTGCTTTATTCACAAAGCACTTGCCTGTAAAGTTGCGGCGGCGTAGCGTAAGTCACACGGCGGAATTCAAATTCGGCGGGTATCATTTAAATGAAGCGCGTCCCCGCGCCGAACGAACTGCGCATGCGCCGTCCCTAAAATATCCCAGTGTGCATTGCTCCAAATGACGTCGCAAGGACGTCATTGGTTTCGACGTGAACGTAAATGACGTCCAGCCCCATTCAGGGACGACTTACGCAAACGACGTAACTTTTTAAAATTTTGACGCGGGAACGACGGCCATACTTAACATTGTTGCGCCGCACTTAGGCCACCATATAGCAGGGGCAACATTACGCCGGGAAAAGCCTAACGTAAACGTCGTAACTTTACTGCGTCGGCCGCGTGTACGTTCGGGAATTCGCGTATCTAGCTAATTTGCATACTCGACGCGGAAATCGCCGGAAGCACCACCTAGCGGGCAAAAAAAAAAATTGAAGTTACGATCCGACGGCGTAAGAGACTTACGCCTGTCGGATCTAATGGATATCTATGCGTAACTGGGGTAGATTCAGGTAGGGCTGCGCACTCTTACGGAGGCGCAGCGTTCCGTTTTTACGCTACGCCTCCGTAAATTACTTGCGCTACGCTTCATTCACGAAGCAGTAGCTCCGTAATTTGCGGGGGCGTTCCGTAAAAGTGGCCGGCGTACCCGCGCGTAATTTAAATGATCCCGTAGGGGGCGTGGATCATTTAAATTAGGCGCGTTCCCGCGCCAAACGTAGTGCGCATGCTCCGTCGGGAAACTTTCCCGACGTGCATTGTGGTAAATGACGTCGCAAGGACGTCATTTGCTTCAACGTGAACGTAAATGGCGTCCAGCGCCATTCACGATTCACTTACGCAAACGACGTAATTTTCAAAAATCGCGACGCAGGAACGACGGGTATACTTCGCATTGGCTGCGCCTGCTAATACCATGAGCAGCCTTGCGCAGAAACCGACGAACGCAAACGACGTAAAATTCGAACGCCGGGCGCGCATACAGTTGTGAATCGGCGTGAGTATGCAATTTGCATACTCTTCGCTGACCACTACGGGAACGCCACCTAGCGGCCAGCGTAAGAATGCAGCCTACGATACGACGGCATAAGAGCCTTATATGCCAGTCATATCTTAGGCTGCAGTCGGCGTATCGAGGTTCCTGAATACAGAAAGTCGATACACCGGCGCTACTTAGCAATTACGCTGCGTATCTGTGGATACGCAGGCGTAATTGCTACCTGAATCTACCCCACTGATTATAAGAATCAGTCGCATAGATACGACGGGCCAGATTAGGACTTACGACGGCGTACATGGCGCTGCGCCGTCGTAAGTCCTTTAACCTCCCTGGCGGTATCCCCGAGCGTGACTCGGGGTGGGTTTTTCTTGCTGCGATCGGTATCCCCGAGTCACGCTCGGGGTAGACATGCAGAGCCTGCAGCGTGCGCTGGCTTACCTTGTCCTGGATCCAGCGATGTCACCACGCTGTGTGAGCGAGCGGGACCTCGCTCGATTCACACAGCGTCCTCCTGTGCCGCCGGTCTCCGTTCCCTGCGACGT
Organism: Rana temporaria; assembly: GCF_905171775.1. NCBI lineage: Eukaryota > Metazoa > Chordata > Amphibia > Anura > Ranidae > Rana > Rana temporaria. The sequence goes on along the minus strand of NC_053491.1, from coordinate 19,504,632 downwards.
TACGACGCACGGGAGCGGAGATCGGCGCCAAATTCAAAAAAGTAAACAAACACTACACATACAGTATACTGTAATCTTATAGATTACAGTACTGTATGTAAAAAAAACACACCCCCCTTGTCCCTAGTGGTCTGCCCAGTGCCCTACATGTCATTTTATATAATAAAAACCTTTCTTTCTGCCTGAAAACTGTAGATTGTCCATAGCAACCAAAAGTGTCTTTTTATGTCAAAAATGGTTTTAGATCAGCTAAAAAACAGCGATAATAAATTATAATCACTTGCAGAATTGTGCGATTGCGATTTGCGGGGAAATTCGTCATAAAAAAAAAAAATAATGACAGCAACAATTCTGCAACTGAAAAAATTTCAGTGATTTTGATTTGATTACATTATTGAATAATTTTTATTTGAATTATATTATTACTTGCTATAATTATTTATAATTATTTATTATATTATAATTTAAAATTTTGTTTTTAAAAAAATGTCATACCCGGGATGCCTATTAGATTCTGGTTTGGTCAGATTTAAGTGAGTTATTCCTAAAAATCACAGGCCTACAGTATAAAACGCCAAATTTCCTTGCAAATAATTGTACCGCTTTCAGCATGTTTTTTCAGACAGAATCATACCGCCAGGGAGGTTAAGAATCTGGGCCAATATTTATCTTTTTAGTGATCTCTAATGGCCCGTACACACGATCTGAAAAATCGGACAAATCTTTTCATTTACTAGTCGCAAGTAAAGTTGAATAGGTTACTAAAGTCCCGAAAATTCTCATACAACAAAAAAAAAAAATCAGAAGTGATGTCATGTGTTGTAGCAGCGGCGGTGCGTCCATAAAGTGCGCAGGAGCGCCGCCCCCCTCTCCTGCACCGCTCTAATCCCCATAGATAGATTCATGCATTGCATGAATCTATCTATGGTCGCTGCTGACACCCCCTATTCAGGTGTCCGGCCCCTTTTCGGGCATCGGGCACCTGAATTACAGCAGTGGGGGTGTTTTTTGGAAGCACCTGATTAGAGCCATTGGCATCCAAAAATGTGAGAAGTGGGCGCAACGCTGTGCGTTCGCCTCTCATTCAGCTGTATATTAGCAAAACGCAGGAATTCGCTTTGCTAACATTGAACCCCCTTTTGTACAGTGGCTGCGTTTGTACAGTGGCTGTGTTTGAGGGGCACAGTGAGCATGCGCCGTCCGTGGAATTTCCCAGTGTGCATTGCTCCAAAGTACGCCGCAAGGACGTCATTGGTTTCGACGTGAACGTAAATTACGTCCAGCCCTATTCACTTACGCAAACGATGTAATTTTCAAATTTCGCAACGCGGGAACGACGGGTATACTTAGCATTACGCAAAACACGACGTACGCAAACAACGTAAACTGCGTCCGCAGGGCGCGTACGGTTGTGAATCGGCGTTAGTATGCAATTTGCATACTCTACGCTGACCACAACGGGAACGCCACCTAGCGGCCTGCGTAAGAATGCAGCCTAAGATATGACGGCATAAGGAGCCTTATGCCAGTCATATCTTAGGCTGCAGTCGGCGTATCGAGGTTCCTGAATCAGGAGCATTCGATACGCCGGCACAAGTAAGCAATTGCGCCTGTGTAACTATGGTTACGCAGACGCAATTGCTTTTTGAATCTACCCCCATGTTTTTTAACCACTTGCCTACGAAGCACTTTCATCCCCTTCTTGTCCGGGCTAATTTTCAGCTTTCAGCGCTGTCGCATTTTGAATGAAAATTGCGCGGTCATGCAGCACAGTATGACATATGACATTTTTATATATTTTTTTCACACAAATAGAGCTTTTTTTTGGTGGTATTTACTGTAATCACCACTGAGTTTTTATTTTTTGCTAAACAAACGAAAAAAGACAAAACAATTCGTTTCTGTTATTAAATTTTGCAAACAGATAATTTTTCTCCTTTACTGATGTGAGCTGATGAGGCAGCACTGATAGGCTGCGCTGATGAGGCGGCACTGATAAGTGACACTAAAAGGCGGCACTAAAGGGCACTGATTGACAGCACTGTTAAGTAGGCACTAATTGGCAGAACTGATTGTCAGCATTGATTGGCACTGATTGAAGGCACTGGTGGGCACAGGTTGGCACTGATAGGCAGCACTGATGGGGCTGCACTGATCATCAGGACACTGATGATCAGTTCCCTGATGATTAGGGCAGATGTCCCCTTTCACACTAGCCGTTACCGGCTCTGTCCTCTACCCAAGCTGAGCGATTGAGTAAGAAGGACCTTAGTCAGGGGGGTGAGCAAGAACTCGATGGTCACTCGAGGCCTCTTACACACGATCGGTTAAACAGAGGTCAACGGTCTGGTGGACCGTTTTCATTTGTCAAAAACGATCGTGTGTGGGCCCCATAGGTTATTTAACCATCGGTTAAAAAAAAGCCAACTTGCTTTAAATTTAACCAATGGATTCCTAACCGATAGGTCAAAACCGATCGTTAGTAGGCACAACCATCGGTTAAAAATCCACGCATGCTCAGAATCAAGTCGACGCATGCTTGGAAGCATTGAACTTCATTTTTTTCAGCACGTCGTTGTGTTTTACGTCACCGCGTTCTGACACGATCGTTTTTTTAACCTATGGTGTGTAGGCGCGACGGACCATCAGTCAGCTTCATCGGTTAACCGATGAAAGCGGTCCATCAGACCGCTCTCATCGGATGGACTGATCGTGTGTACGCGGCTTTACAGAGCTCCAGTGGAGAGAGGAGAACCTTACAGAAGAACAACCATCTCTGCAGCGCTCCCCCAATCAGGCCTGTATGGTAGAGTGGCCAGACGAATGCCGCTCCTCAGTAAAAGGCACATGACAGCCCACCTGGAGTTTGCCAAAAGGCACCTGAAGGACTCTCAGATCATGGGAAAGAAAATTCTCTGGTCTGATGAAGCAAAGATTCTTTGGCCTGAATTTGTCATGTCTGGAGGAAACCAAGCACTGCTGATCACCTGGGCAATACCATCCCTACTGTGAAGCATGGTGGTGGCATCATCATGCTGTGGGATGTTTTTCAGCAGCAGGAACTAGGAAACTAGTCAGGATTGAGGGAAAGATGAATGCAGCAATGTACAGAGATATCCTTGATGAAAACCTGCTCCAGAGCACTCTGGAACTCAGACTGGGGCGAAGGTTCATCTTCCAACAGGACAACGACCACGAGAACACCGCCAAGATAACAAAGGAGTGGCTACGGGACAAGTCAGTGAATGCCCAGCCAGAGCCCAGACTTGAACCCGATTGGAAATCTCTGGAGAGATGGCTGTGCACCGACACTCCCCATCAAACCTGATGAAGCTTGAGAGGTCCTGCAAAGAAGAATGGGAGAAACTGCCCAAAAATAGGTGTGCCAAGCTTGTAGCATCATACTCAGAAAGACTTGAGGCTGTAATTGGCGCCAAAGGAGCTTCACCAAAGTATTGAGCAAAGGCTGGGAATACTTATGTACATTTTTTTTTTCATCTTTTATTTTTAACCATATTGCTGGTCAAAGACCAGAGCACTTTTTGCGATTCGGCACTGCGTTGCTTTAACTGACAATTGCGCGGTCGTGCGACGTGGCTCCCAAACAAAATCGGCGTCCTTTTTCCCCCACAAATAGAGCTTTCTTTTGGTGGTATTTGATCACCTCTGTGGTTTTTAGTTTTTGCGCAAACAAACAAAAAACAAAAATAGAGCGCCAATTTTGAAAAAAATGAATATTTTTTACTTTTTGCTATAATAAATATCCCCCAAAATATATATAAAAAAATATTTTTTCCTCAGTTTAGGACGATACGTATTCTTCTACATATTTTTAGTAAAAAAAATTGCAATAAGCATTTATCGATTGGTTTGCACAAAAGTTATAGCGTTTACAAAATAGGGGGTATTTTTATGGCATTTTTATTAATATATATTTTTTTAATGGCGGCGATCAGCGTTTTTTTTTTCGGTACTGCGACATTATGGCGGACACTTCGGACACTTTTGACACATTTTTGGGACCATTGGCATTTTTATAGCGATCAGGGCTATAAAAATACATTGGATTACTATAAAAATGCCACTGGCAGGAAAGGGGTTAACACTAGGGGGCGGGGAAGGGGTTAAGTATGTTCCCTGGGTGTGTTCTTACTGTGGGGGGGGGGGGGGGATGGACTGACATGGGGAAATGACTGATCTTCTGTTCATACATTGTATGAACAGAAGATCAGCATTTCTCTCCCTGACAGGACCGGGAGCTGTGTGTTTACACACACAGCTCCCGGTCCCCGCTCTGTAACGAGCGATCGCGTGTGCCCGGCGGCAATCGCGCCTGCCGGGCACGCGCACGGGAGTCAGGAGCGAGCGGGGGCGCGCACGCCGACATAGTGGCCTGCGCGAGAGCCGACGTATAGCTACGGGCTCTCGCGCAGGGGAGCCGACCTGGTCGGCAAGCAGTTAATAGCATCCCAGTCTTAGTCCGTAGGGTTCAATATGGAGTTGGCTCCGCCCTTTGCAGCTATAACAGCTTCAACTCTTCTGGGAAGGCCGTCCACAAGGTTTAGGAGTGTGTCGGCATGCGCACGGGAGTCGGGGGAGAGCGGGGTGCGCGCGCACCTCTAGTGGCCTGCGTGAGAGCCGACGTATAGCTACGTGCTCTCGCGCGGGGGAGCTGACCTGCCGCCGTAAAACGACGGCGGCTGGTCGGCAACCAGTTAACAAATTTACAAAGATTTCAAACAAACTTCTTTCACGTTGTCCTTATAGGGTATTGTTTGTAGGATTTTGGAGGAAAATAAATATGATTTTTTCCATTTTGGAATAAGGCTGTAACATAACAAAATGTGGAAAAAGTGAATCTTTGTACCTCTTGTTTAATTTAACCATCAGTTCTTCCATTCTCATAATTAGATTCAGCTCAGTGGTCCAGTCTGCTATGCTGGGTGTGAATGTGGACCTCCACAGATCCACAAAGAAGTTACATCGGCGTATCTATTGATACGCCGCGTAACTTCTAGGATGCTCTGGCGTATCTTTGTTTTGTATCCACAAAACAAGATACGCCTGAATGGGGGCTCGATCCGACTAACGTACGTCTTAGTACACCGTCGGATCTTAGGTGCATATTTACGCTGCCCGCTAGGTGGCGCTTCCGTTGATTTCCGCATAGAGTATGCAAATTAGCTAGATACGGCGATTCTCAGAACGTACGTCCGGCCGGCGCATTTTTTTACGTCGTTTCCGTAAGGGTTTTTTCGGCGTAACGTTACCCCTGGGTCTATGAGGCGTACGCAATGTTAATTATGGACGTCGGGCCAGCGTCAAATTTTCCGTCGTTCGCTTAAAACGTTTGCGAATAGGGCTTTGCGTAAATTACGTTCACGTCGAAAGCATTGACTATTTGCGACGTGATTTCGAGCATGCGCACTGGGATACCCCCACGGACGGCGCATGCGCCGTTGAAAAAAAACATCATTTACGTGGGGTCAAGTTGAACTAACATAAAACACGCCCATATCTTAGTCATTTGAATTCCGCACCCTTACGCCGACACATTTACACTACGCCTCCGTAACTTACGGCGCAAATTCTTTGTGGATAAGGAACCTCCGCACTAAGTTACGGCGGCGTAGTGTATCTGAGATACGCTACGCCCGCTTATATTTACGCCGAGGTACGTGGATCTGGACCTCCAGTGTCTGGAGACAGTGGCGTTGCTAGGGGGGTGCGGGGGGTGCGGGCCGCACCGGGTGACACCCACTAGAGGGGTGACACATCCCGATTTAAAAAAAAAAAAAAAAAATTTTTTTTTTTTTTATTTTTTTTTTTTAGCTGACATGACCAGAGGTGCAGGTGGCTGTGTAATGTAAAAGGGGTGCAGTGATGCAAGGTGTTGTGTAATGTAAAAGGGTCCAGAGGTGCAGAGGGCTATGAGATGTAAAGGGGTGCAGAGGGCTGTGTAGTGTAAAAGGGTTCAGAGGTGCAGGGGGCTATGTGATGTAAAGGGGTGCAGAGGTGCAGGTGGCTGTGTAATGTAAAAGGGGTGCAGTGATGCAGGGTGCTGTGTAATGTAAAGGGGTCCAGTGATGCAGGGTGCTGTGTAATGTAAAAGGGGTGCAGTGATGCAGAGTGCTGTGTAATGTAAAGGGGTCCAGAGGTGCAGGTGGCTTTGTAATGTAAAAGGGTCCAGAGGCGCAGGGTGCTGTGTAATGTAAAGGGGTGCAGAGGGCTGTGTAGTGTAAAAGGGTCCAGAGGTGCAGGGGGCTATGTGATGTAAAGGGGTGCAGAGGTGCAGGCGGCTGTGTAATGTAAAGGGGTCCAGTGATGCAGGGGGCTGTGTAATGTAAAGGGGTCCAGTGATGCAGGGTGCTGTGTAATGTAAAGAAGTCCAGAGGTGCAGTTGTGGAGAGGGGGTACACAGTAGTAACAAAAAGATATTGAAGGATGCAGAGGTATGCAGGGGGCACAGTGGGGTGTTTTTACATTTTAACGTGTGGGGGTGCCAGATATTGGATCCGCCCCGGGTGCCAAATGCTCTAGGTACGCCGCTGGCCTATAGGCTCCTGAGATGTGAATTGCGGTTCTGGAGAAAGAGAGGTGGGGGGAGGGGACAAAGAAAAATGGAGAGAAAGAAGAAGGGATAGAAGGAACAAGAAAGATGGATAGGGAGAGAGAGAAAAGGGGAAGAAAGGAGAACAGAGAGCAAACAGTAGGGTAAAAAAATATTTGAAAATTTTTATTGGGGGGGGGGGGGGTGACACCATATTTTACCGCACCAGGTGACACCAACCCTAGTGACGCCACTGTCTGGGGATCAGTGGTCTATCAGCGGAAAGGTAAAATACGAGTAGGCATTTCTTGACCACCTATAGTGTAAGTATATTGGTGGGGTTTTTGTCAGTTACAATAAAAATATATGAATATAGCCACTATATAGCCGGTGTTGATGGCGCATTGCCTTTTCTGGCCATCACTTCAATGCATTCAGTGTATATATTGTACAGCTTCTACCCACAGACCTCAGTCCCTTCATGATGATTGCTATCCCGCAGAGGAAGCAGAGACCACAGCCTGTCCACTACAGCTTCCGGCCCTGTGAAGACGCGGCCAACTTTCGCCCAGCAACACTGGGACTGTGAAATGTGGAAGCGACTAAACTCGACAAAACAGGAAGCTCTTGTGGACACCCCCCTCCCTTCTCCACCGGCCCACATGTCAAATGAAAAGTTTATCATACCTAAAAATTATTTTTATAGAAGAACACATCTCATATGTAAATGTTAACCACTTCAGCCCCAGGGGTTGCCAAATGACCGGGACACTTTTTGCGATTCGGCACTGCGTCGCTTTAACTGACAATTGAGCGGTCGTGCGACGTGGCTCCCAAACAAAATTGACATCCTTTTTCCCCACAAATAGAGCTTTCTTTTGGTGGTATTTGTTCACCTCTGCGATTTTTATTTTTTGCGTTATAAACAAAAAAGGAGCAACATTTTGGGAAAAAATGCAATATTTTTTACTTTTTGCTATAATAAATATCCCCAAATATATAAAAAATATATATTTTTCCTCAGATTAGGCCGATACGTATTCTTCTACATATTTTTGTTAAATAAAATCGCAATAAGCGTTTATTGATTGGTTTGCGCAAAACTTATAGGTGCAGATCCTCAAAGAAATTACGCCGGCGTATCTGTTGATACGCCGGCGTAATTTAAAATTTTGCGCGTCGTATCTTTGTTTTGGTATCCACCAAACAAGATACGACGACATCTGTGTTAGATCCGACAGGCGTACGCCTTAGTACGCCGTTGGATCTAAGATGCAATTTTCCGGCGGCCGCTGGGTGGCGTTTCCGTCGTATTCCGCGTTGAGTATGCAAATTAGCTATTTCCGACGATCCACGAACGTACGAGCGGCCGTCGCATTCTTTTACATCGTTTCCGTTCGGCTTTTTCCAGCGTATAGTTAAAGCTGCTATATGGTGGCGTACTCAATGTTAAGTATGGCCGTCGTTCCCGCGTCTAATTTAAAAATTTTTACGTTGTTTGCGTAAGTCGTCCGTGAATGGGGCTGGACGCCATTTACGTTCACGTCAAAACCAATGACGTCCTTGCGACGTCATTTAGCGCAATGCACGGCAGGAAACTTTAGGGACGGCGCATGCGCAGTTCGTTCGGCGCGGGGACGCGCTTCATTTAAATGAAACATGCCCCCTACCCGCCGCATTTGAATTTCGCGCCCTTACGCCGCGAGAGATACACTACGCCGCCGTAACTTACGGCGCAAATTTGTTGAAGATTCAAACCAAAGTCAAGTAAGTTACGGCGGCGTAGCGTATCTCAGATACGCTGCGCCGGTGCAGATCTTTGTGGATCTGCCCCATAGCATCTAAAAATAGGAGGTATTTTTATGGCATGTTTATTATTATAAAAAAAAATCGAGTAATGGCGGCGATTTGCAATTTTTATCGTGACTGCGACATTATGGCGAACACATCGAACACTTTTGACGCTATTTTGGGGCCATTGTCATTTATACAGCGAGCAGTGCTATAAAAATGCACTGATTACTGTGTAAATGACACTGGCAGGGAAGGTGTTAACCACTAGGTGGCGAGGAAGGGGTTAAGTGTGTCCTAGGCAGTGATTCTAACTGTGTGGGGGCTGGGCTACAAGTGACATGACAGTGATCACTGCTCCCGGTGACAGAGCAGAAGATCAGTGTCCTGTCACAAGGCAGAACAGGGAGATGCCTTGTTTACACTGGCCTCTCCCCGTTCTGTCGCTCCGTGACACGATCGCATGACACCGGCGGACATCGAGTCCGCGCGTCCCTCGGGCACGGTCATTGAGCTTGCAGCAGGGACGCGTGCACCCGCACGGCAGAGAATTCAAAGCAACGTACCTGTACAGCAGTGCCATTCTGCCGACGTATATGTACAGGACGCAGTTGGCAAGTGGTTAAAAAAGCATACTGAACGTTGTGCTAGAATCATGTCGATGCTGGGGAGGGGGAGAAGAGAAGAAGCGGGCATTCAGTGGTTGCAGGAGGAAGATGGGGACTGGTTCCTTTACATGCCTCTGCCCCTGCTATCTAGGTGTACAGGGGAGGCCGAACAGACCACCTGGAGCATGGGACCTGGTCACAATTGCAACCCCTGCAACCCTTGTTGCTACACCCCTGCCCCCTTGTTTAGCAGATAAGGTTTTAGGTTGCCTGCCATGGACATTCATCATAAATCAGGGCTGTAAGTCAGCTACTTCTCCTTTCAAGGAAGTTGAAAAATAACAGACTTAATGGTTGGATCGCTAAGAGTAAAAATAAAGGAAATACAATCTAAAAAAATAAATGAAAACAAAAGCAGCCACTACAACTAAGGATTGGTAAGCTGTAACATAATACATTTTTGTTTTTCTAGGTTTAATGCCGCTTTAAGTTTTCTGGTGTTCCGGAAAATAAGTAATACAGTAAAACCTTGGTTTGAGAGTACCTTGGTTTGAGAGCATTTTGCAAGACAAGCTACATTTTTTAATACATTTTGACTTGCTATACAAGTGATGTCTTGAGATACAAGTAGCGTCATGTCACAACTGAGTATAAAAGAGAAGAGAGACACCTCTAGGTGTAGCAATATGGTTACATTTAATGAAGGTACAACATTTAGCAACTTATTGCTACACTTAGGCCGGGTACACACGGACAAACATGTATGGTGAAAGCGGTCCGTCGGACCGTTTTCACCATACATGTCTGCCAGAGGGCTTCTGTACGATGGTTGTACACACCATCGTACAGAAGTCCGCGCGTAAACAATACGCGGGGCGTGTCCGCGGTGTCGCCGCGTCGATGACGCGGTGTCGCCGCGACAATGACGCGGCGACGTGGGCGGCCCGCCTTTAAAATGCTTCCACGCATGCGTCGAAGTCATTCGACGCATGCGAGGGACGGCGGGCGCCTGGACATGTACGGTAGGTCTGTACTGACGACCGTACATGTCCGAGCGGGCTGAATTCCAGCGGGCTGTTTTAAAACAAGTCCAGGAATATTTGTCTGCTGGGAAAAGGCCCGGCGGGCAAATGTTTGCTGGAATTCGGCCCGCTCGCGCCCACACACGACCAAACATGTCTGCTGAAACTGGCCTGCGGGCCAGTTTCAGCAGACATGTTTGGTCGTGAGTATGGGGCCTTAGAGGCGTCTGTCTCTCTTCTCTTTTATACTCTGGAGCTCCTGCTGGATTTTTCTTCTAATCCCCTTGTGGAGGCTTCCATTTGTGGATGGACATTTTATGGTTACACAACCAATCACATCGCTATAATCTTTTTATATGGACTATAAACTGAAGGATTTATGAATAAATGGTTGTGGAACGAATCATTTGAGTTTCTATTATTTCCTATGGGGAAATTCGCTTTGATATACAAGTGCTTTGGATTACAAGCATGTTGCTGGAATGAATTATGCTCGCAATCCAAGGTTTTACTGTATATAAAGGAATCTGGTGATAGATACATTTTTCCACCCATGTATTATATTGTGTCTGCACAGTGATAGTGGATCACAGACAATGCCCGGGGACACTGCAGAATGGGGCACGTCCGCCTGGTGGTCTCAGGCATTGTGTGATCCTGATGGATGGACAAAGTTATCAGTTTAGCTCAAGTTCTAATATAATCCAGACGGGATATTGTTGTGCCGAGTGAGGGGAAGTAGTCAGCCGGAGTTTCTTTTTCCATTATTTTGTATATCGGAGAGCAGCCTAGTCAGGAAATACGGCTCCTAATAAACCAAAGACCAGGGTCAGAGTGTGAAAGCATTGAAGCGGAACTAAACTCTCAATCAACATGAACTATTTTGAATCCTTATGCTGCTAGTAATAGTAAATAAATAGGAAGGTGTATTATATTTACTTGTTTTAATTTTTTTTATCCACTAATTGACACAGAAACATGTTTAACTGGACACATTTCTATATATGACCCATACCTGCATCTCTGCACCATGCATGGGAATACCTTTGTGTTCCTGACGGAGCTTAACATTGAACTGAATCACTCTCAATACATGACCCATACATAAGATGTCTCCACAGGACCGCCATCAGGGGGGTACAGGCAGTACACCTGTAAGGGGCCCGGATGGCAACCCCTTTCTTTTTATATATATATATTTTTTTTGTAAGGGGCCCGGAGGTCCCCAGGGCCCCGGATGGCAAACCCCCTTTTTTTAATTTATTTTTTATAAAAAAAACATTTATTTATATATATATATATATATATATATATATATATATATATATATATATATATATATATATATATATATATATATATATATATATATATTTATTTGTTTGTATTAAAGGGCCCAGGGGTCACCAGGGGCCCGGAGGTCCCCAGGGTCCCAGATGGCAAAATGGCAAACCCCCTTTTTTTTTTTTTTTTTTTTATAAAAAAAACATTTATATATATATATATATATATATATATATATATATATATTTTTTTTTTTTTTTTTTTTTTTGTATTAAAGGGCCCAGGGGTCACCAGGAGCCCGGAGGTCCCCAGGGCCCCAGATGGCAACCCCCCTTTTTTTTTTTATATTTTTTTATAGAAATATTATTTTTTTATATATTTGTTTTATTTATTTATTTATTTGTTTTTATTAAAGGGCCCAGAGGTCCCCAGGGGCCTGGAGGTCCCCAGGGCCCCCGGATGACAAACCCCCTTTTTTTTATTTATTTTTTATAAAAAAAACATTTTTTATATATATATATTTATTTATTTATTTATTTATTTGTTTCTATTAAAGGGCCCAGGGGTCACCAGGGGCCCGGAGGTCCCCAGGGCCCCAGATGGCAACCCCCCCCTTTTTTTTAAATATTTTTTTATAAAAAAAAAAATATTAATTTTTTATATATTTGTTTTATTTATTTATTTGTTTTTATTAAAGGGCCCGGAGGTCCCCAGGGCCCCGGATGGCAACTCCCCTTTTTTTTATAAAAAAAAATTGTAATTCTTTTTTTTTTTTATGAAAGGGCCCAGAGGTCCCCAGGGGCCCCGGATGGCAACCCCACTTTCTTTAATTTCTTTTTTATAAATTTATTTTTTATTTTTCATATATATAAATATATATATATATATATTTTTTTTTTATTAAAGGGCCTTTCCTGTCCCAAGATATCTCTACAGAGGTCCCCAGGGCCCGGATGGCAACCCCCTCTTTTTTAAATTTATTTTTTATAGAAAAAGTTTATATATATATATATATATATATATATATATATATATATATATATATATATATATATATATATATATATATATATATTTATTTATTTATATATATATATATATATATATATATATATATATATATATATATATATTATTATTATTTTTTTTTAAAGGGCCCAGAGGTCCCCAGGGGCCCCGGAGGTCCCCAGGGCCCCGGATGGCAACCCCCCCTTTTTTCAATGAAGGTGTTGAGTTTTTGCGTGGAGGAGCCGAGACAGCCGCCGTGGGACCCCAGAAGACGTGGATCGAGGCCACTGTGTGCAAAACGAGCTGCACAGTGCAGGTAAGTATAACATAATTGTTATTTTAAAAAAACAAAAACAACCCCTTTAATGCTTATTAATTGTTCTTCTTTATGGGATGTGGTGCTGGCTGATAGCCATTCAATCCAGGGGCTTTATATTCGTTTTTCTACCATAACCCAGCATCTAATGAAGGGTTCAATGGAAGCCTGCACCTCCTCCCAGGAGCCGGCCATAATATGATAATGATGAATAAGAAAGAAATGAAATGTCCAAGCTCATAAAAGAAAAGCTGTGGTCTAATTGACTGCAGGATGAAGAGCACGAAAAAAAAAGCCATTTAATACACACAACGGAGAAAGTGCGCCAATTAATGAGCAGGGATTTCTATAGGTGAAGCGACATCAATTACATTAAGATCCGGGAGCTGCGATATGTCACTTAATGATCTGCATATTCATAAGGCCATTGCTGCTTTAATGAGAAGGGGACTCAGTATGAATGGTTGTTTGTCACTGTTTCCATTTCTCAGGAAATAATTACCATGCATATAGGCATTATTATTCTCCAGGAACTGGAAAAGCGAAGACCGGCCATATGCATGGCTATAGGACTGGATATTGATCAGAGCGGCATGTCACTCATTCTATCTGCCTGCCTGTCTGTCTGTGTGTCTGTCTATTTACAGTATCTCACAAAAGTGAGTACACCCCTCACATTTTTGTAAATATTTTCTTCTATCTTTTCATGTGACAACACTGAAGAAATGACACTGGTAACCGCTGGCAACAAAAGTGAGTACACCCCTAAAGCCTTGTACACACGATCAGTCCATCCGATGAGAGCGGTCCGAAGGACCGTTGTCATCGGTTAACCGATGAAGCTGAGCGATGGTCCGTCGCGCCTACACACCATCAGTTAAAAAAACGATCGTGCCAGAACATGGCGACGTAAAACACAACGACGTGCTGAAAAAAACGAAGTTCAATGCTTCCAAGCATGCGTCGACTTGATTCTGAGCATGCGCGGTTTTTAACCGATGGTTTTGCATACTAAAGATCGGTTTTGACCTATTGGTTAGGCGTCCATCGGTTCAATTTTAAAGCAAGTTCCTATTTTTTTAACCGAAGGTTAAATAACCTATGGGGCACACACACGATCGGTTTTGACCGATGAAAACTGTCCTTCAGACCGTTGTCCTCTGGCTATCCTATCGTGTGTACGCGGCCTAAGTGAAAATTTCCAAATTGAGCCCAATTAGCCATTTTCCCTCCCCGGTGTCATGTGACTCGCTAGTGTTATGCCGCGTACACACGCTCGGAATTTCCGACAACAAATGTTCAATGGGAGCTTTTTGTCAGAAATTCCGACCGTGTGTAGGCCCCATCGGACATTTTCTGTCGGAATTTCCGACAACAAAAATTTGAGAGCTGGTTCTCAAATTTTCCCACAACAAAATCTGTTCTCGTAGCGTAACTTTGAGCGCGTGTAGACAATTCCAACACACAAGATTCCACGCATGCTCTGAATCAAGTACGAGACGGAAGCGCTTGGTCTGGTAAAACTAGCGTTCATAATGGAGATAGTACATTCGTGACGCTGTAGCGGACTGAAAAGCACGATGCTGAAAAATGGATATCTATGGTCCGGGGATGGTGCGCGTACTCCCTAGACATGTGCACACTGAAATATTTTGTTTCGTAATTTCGTTTTCGTCCGAAAAATAAATGTATTTAGTTACTCCCGAAATTCGTTTTTATTTATTTGGTTTTTCGTTAAAAAAATGCATTCGTCCGAAAATCCAAATTAATTAAGGTCGAATCTGTCATTGAAGGCTTGTGGTGTCTGTCGAATGTTCTAAGAAAAAAAAGAAAAAAGATTCGACAAAATCTTAAAAAAAAAAAAGAAAAGATTTGACGGAGCAACGAAACTGTCTCTCTATGGCCTCGTACACACGACAGAGTTTCTCGGCAGAATTCAGCGAGAAACTCGGTCAGAGCCGGATTCTGCCGAGAAACTCTGTCGTGTGTACACTTTTGGCCCGATGGAGCCGCCGAGGAACTCGTCGAGAAAATAGAGAACATGTTCTCTATTTACTCGTTGTTCTATGGGGGAACTCGGCCCGCCGAGCTCCTCGGCGGCTTTAGGGCTGAACTCGCCGAGGAACTCGACGTGTTTGGCACGTCGAGTTCCTCGGCCGTGTGTACGAGGCCTATGTCGAACCTTTATGTCTCTCTATGTCAAATCTTTTCTCTCTATGTCGAATCTTCTTCATGTCTCTATAATGTCGATTCTTTTCTCTTTATGTAGAATAATATTGGACTAATAGAGTTAGTGTTAGGCACATTCGACCGCAACGAAAATAAAGCATTTGTTTATGTTGGATCTTTCGGTTTTTGTTTTCTGTGCTTTCGTTATCGTTTGATAAAACGTTAACGAAAATACCTGAAATTCGGACGAAAACGAATGCACATGTCTAGTACTCCGTTCTGCTTTGGGGTTTTCAACTACCTCAGCTCGCGGGACAGACTATTTTACCGACCCTGGCCTTACCCATATCACAGACTGACTTAATTGTCCTTTTCCGTCCTGTCTAGTTCAACATCAAATCTAACTATATATTGCTTTTTATAGATATCTTACAGCATCCGCCCCTGAGGAAGTGTTTACAACACGAAACGCATCGGGCATTCAGGATGTAGCTACACGCTTCAACAGGTTTATACTAGGGTTGTCCCGATACCGATACTAGTATCGGTATCGGTATCCCGCAAATACCCCCGATACCGGAATAGAATACTTCGGGCCCCCCCCGCCGCCATCGCCGTTACGACGCAAGCCCGCCGCCGTTACGCCGCTTCCCCACTACCGCCGACTGTGTGATACGCGCCGGGAACATTACAGCTTTGAATAGCTGTAATATTGGCGCCGCGTATAGACACTCCCCCTCGCTCGGGTGAACTGTCCAATCCCGAGCGAGGGGGAGTGTCTATACGCGGCGCCAATCATTACAGCTATTCAAAGCTGTAATGTTCCCGGCGCGTATTACACAGTCGGCGGTAGCGGGGATGCAGGTAAGTGAGACATGGCTGGCTACATGGGGGGAAGACATGGCTGGCTACATGGGGGGAAGACATGGCTGGCTACATGGGGGGGGGGAGACATGGCTGACTACATGGGGGGAAGACATGGCTGGCTACATGGGGGGAAGACATGGCTGGCTACATGGGGGGGAGACATGGCTGGCTACATGGGGGGAAGACATGGCTGGCTACATGGGGGGAAGACATGGCTGGCTACATGGGGGGAAGACATGGCTGGCTACATGGGGGGAGACATGGCTGGCTACATGGGGGGGAGACATGGCTGGCTACATGGGGGGAGACATGGCTGGCTACATGGGGGGAGACATGGCTGGCTACATGGGGGGAAGACATGGCTGGCTACATGGGGGGGAGACATGGCTGGATACATGGGGGGAAGACATGGCTGGCTACATGGGGGGGAGACATGGCTGGATACATGGGGGGGAGACATGGCTGGCTACATGGGGGGGAGACATGGCTACATATGGGGGGAGACATGGCTGCATATGGGGGGACATGGCTGCATATGGGGGGACATGGCTGCATATGGGGAGACATGGCTGGATATGGGGGACATGGCTGGATATGGGGAGACATGGCTGCATATGGGGGGGGACATGGCTGCATATGGGGGGGACATGGCTGCATCTGGGGGGGACATGGCTGCATCTGGGGGGGACATGGCGGCATCTGGGGGACATGGCTGCATCTGGGGGGGGGACATGGCTGCATCTGTGGGGGGACATGGCTGCATTTGGGGACACATTTAAAAAAAGTATCGGTATCGGCGACTACTTGAAAAAAAGTATCGGTACTTGTACTCGGTCCTAAAAAAGTGGTATCGGGACAACCCTAGTTTATACCTAGATACAGCTTTTTTTCAGCTTTATCATACCATAATATTCTGTTATTTTCCATCCCACAGTCTTTTTGTGCTGCCAAACCTACAAATATCTATACATGAATTTATACGGTTATGTATAACTACTTATTTTTATTGATTATGTCATGTACTTTCATTAATTTATGATTATTCATCACGGTTGCATTTATATTATGTGCTATATTTTATACACAATATGCACCGTTATAATGATATGCATTTGTATTTTATATGTCAATAAATATGTTTTAATTACTCTGACTTAACCTGTCAACAACCTCATTCAAAGTCCAAACTTCCTTTTCTTGGCCCGGATTCAGTAAGAATTGCGTTTTTTTTACGGAGGCGCAGGGCAACGTTTTTGCCCTGCGCCCCCGCAATTTTTTTGCGCTGCCCTCGATTCACGGAGCAGAAGCTCCGTAAATTGAGCGGGCGCGCCGGCAAAATGCCCGGCGTAATCATTTAATCGTTTAAATTAGGCGCGTTCCCGCGCCGATTGTAGAGTGCATGCTCCGTCGGGAAACTTTCCCGACGTGCATTGCATCAAATGACGTCGCAAGGACGTCATTTGCTTCTTGAATCCAGGCTATGGTTACACAGGCGCAATTGCTTCTTGAATCCAGGCCCTTGTCTATACAAATCCGGGATGGAGGCACAGTTGTGCTTCATTTAAAGTCCCAAAAATTCCCCAATTTTTTCAAACTCTGGGGAGATCGTGTGAAAACGCACCTCCTGTCCATTTTTATCTGATCATATTCGATCCGCCAGACGGATGGAAAATAGGACCACCATCCGTCTGGATTTTGTGGACAGGATCGGATGATTTTGGCGCAATTTTGACATGATTTCAGAGAATGCCTGTGTAAACTTGAGGTCTATGGACCTCATCTAGCTTTAAAGTCAGACCAAAGTAGTACAGAGGCTACTTTGAAGTTTGTGCGACTTGAAGTTGCACAGATATGAATGGTACTCATTGGAAATCATGGGGTATGACTTGCCATGTGACTTTGCAGTCCCAAGTCGCAGAACAAGTCGTACAAGTGTGAAAGGGGCCTTAAGTGTGACATATGCAAAAAAAATTGTGTTAGTAGAACAGTGGACAGTGTCAGTAGAGTAGAGAATAGTGTCAGTAAGGCAGTGGACGGTGTAAGTAGGGAAGTGGACTGTGTCAGTAGGGAAGTGGACGGTGTCAGTAAGGCAGTGAACGTGTCAGTAGAGCAGTGGACATGTCAGTAGGGAAGTGGATGGTGTCAGTAAGGCAGTGGACGGTGTCAGTAGAGCAGTGGATGGTGTCAGTAGAGTAGTGGATGGTGTCAGTAGGGAAGTTGACGGTGTCAGTAGGGAAGTTGACGGTGTCAGTATGGAAGTGAACGGTGTCAGTAGGGCAGTGGACAGTGTCAGTAGGGCAGTGGACAGTGTCAGTAGAGCAGTGGACGGTGTCAGTAGGGCAGTGGGCGGTGTCAGTAGGGCAGTGGACGGTGTCAGTAGGGAAGTGGATGGTGTCAGTAGGGCAGTGGACGGTGTCAGTAGAGCAGTGGACGGTGTCAGTAGAGCAGTGGACGGTGTCAGTAGGGAAGTGGATGGTGTCAGTAGAGTAGTGGATGGTGTCAGTAGAGCAGTGGACGGTGTCAGTGGGGAAGTGGATGGTGTCAGTAGAGTAGAGGACGGTGTCAGTAGAGCAGTGGATGGTGTCAGTAGGGCAGTGGACGGTGTCAGTAGGGCAGTGGACGGTGTCAGTAGATCAGTGGACGGTGTCAGTAGGGAAGTGGATGGTGTCAGTAGGGAAGTGGACGGTGTCAGTAGAGTATTGGATGGTGTCAGTAGATCAGTGGACAGTGTCAGTAGGGAAGTGGATGGTGTCAGTAGGGAAGTGGACGGTGTCAGTAGAGTAGTGGATGGTGTCAGTAGAGCAGTGGACGGTGTCAGTAGGAAAGTGGATGGTGTCAGTAGGGAAGTGGACGGTGTCAGTAGGGCAGTGGATGGTGTCAGTAGGGAAGTGGATGGTGTCAGTAGGGAAGTGGATGGTGTCAGTAGGGCAGTGGACGGTGTCAGTAGGAAAGTGGATGGTGTCAGTAGGGCAGTGGATGGTGTCAGTAGGGCAGTGGACGGTGTCAGTAGGAAAGTGGACGGTGTCAGTAGGGCAGTGGACGGTGTCAGTAGGGCAATGGACGGTGTCAGTAGGGCAGTGGACGGTGTCAGTAGGGCAGTGGACGGTGTCAGTAGGGAAGTGGATGGTGTCAGTAGAGCAGTGGACGGTGTCAGTAGAGCAGTGGACAGTGTCAGTAGGGAAGTGGACGGTGTCAGTAGGGAAGTGGACGGTGTCAGTAGGGCAGTGGACGGTGTCAGTAGGGCAGTGGATGGTGTAAGTAGGGCAGTGGACGGTGTCAGTAGGGCAGTGGACGGTGTCAGTAGGGCAGTGGACGGTGTCAGTAGGGCAGTGGACGGTGTCAGTAGGAAAGTGGACGGTGTCAGTAGGGCAGTGGACGGTGTCAGTAGGGCAATGGACGGTGTCAGTAGGGCAGTGGACGGTGTCAGTAGGGCAGTGGACGGTGTCAGTAGGGAAGTGGATGGTGTCAGTAGAGCAGTGGATGGTGTCAGTAGAGCAGTGGACAGTGTCAGTAGGGAAGTGGACGGTGTCAGTAGGGCAGTGGACGGTGTCAGTAGGGCAGTGGATGGTGTAAGTAGGGCAGTGGACGGTGTCAGTAGGGCAGTGGACGGTGTCAGTAGGGCAGTGGACGGTGTCAGTAGGGCAGTGGACGGTGTCAGTAGGACAGTGGACGGTGTCAGTAGGGCAGTGGACGGTGTCAGTAGGGAAGTGGATGGTGTCAGTAGAGAAGAGATTGGTGTCAGTATTTTTTATTATTTTATATTCTTTTTTTATAAAAAAAAATTTACACATTTTCAAGGGCCCTCCCTTAGTGAGCTTTGCTGAAATATCAGGGGCTCATACAGGGGGAATCTGTCCCACACATGAGGATTAGGGTGTGCCCAGGCACACCTGGCACACTCTGTGCGCACGCCTATGGGCGCAAAGAGAAATATTCTTATTTCCTGGAGTTGGGCTTTAATTTTCATGCAATAAACTTTAGATTGATTTCCGTCTGACTGTAGGGATCGGATACTCGATAATTCAGCTCTGCGCATCAGGTTCATTATGAGAATGTTCCTTTAAGTGAAGCTCAGCCCCGGCACTCAGCTGTCATGTCTCTTAGCAAACCTCTCATTCTCACTCCCCCCCCCACAGTCTCTAACCCCCCCCCCCCCACACACAGTCTCTTACACCCCCCCCCCCCCCCACACAAGGTCAAAGTGTCCTCATCCAACCTCATGTCACATAACACTCAGACACAGGACAGAGCAGAAAACACATACTGCGTGATCTTGTGAGATGGGAATCCACTGGCATTGGGAGCTGGGAACACTGACTGAGCGCAATAAAAATGATGTTACATTACAAATTAGGTTACTTACTATAAACTTAAATAGTATACAGAGCTACATACTGCTAGACGTGGACTATTTTTGCAAAGGTTAAGTAAATATTTTATTTTATAACACTTCAGGAAAGTAAGTGCACGTTTTGTAATATTAAATGCATTCAACCCTAAGGCCCCATACACACGATAGAATCCATCCGCTGAAAAATCCCAGCGAATGGGTTTCAGCGGATAGATCCTATGGTGTGTACACTCCAGCGGATCTGTTTCCGCGGATATTTCTCCCCTGGGATGGATTTCCAGCACATAAATATTTGATGACATGCTATCAAATCTATCCGCTGGAATCCATCCCAACGGATGGATCCGCTGGTCTGTACAGACTCACCGGATCCATCCGTCCGAAGGGATCCCCCGCATGCGTCGTAATGATTTGACGCATGCGTGGAATTTCTTATATGACAGCGTCGCGCACGTCGCCGCGTCATAATCGTGGCGACGGCGCGACACGTCATCGCCAGAGGATTTCGGCGCGGATTTCAATGCGATGGTGAGTACACTCCATCGCATCAAAATCCGCGCAAATCCTCGAGAGGATTTATCCGCGGATACGGTCCGCTGGACCGTATCTGCGGATAAATCCTCTCGTGTGTATGGGGCCTAAGGCTGCATTCACACCTTTGCGTCGGAGATATGCGGCGTATTGCGGCGACATTAAATAGGCGTTTTGTCCCGCGATTTGCGGCGACAAAACGCGTCGTTTTTCAGCCTTTTTTTTTGTTGGAGGGGTGATTTTACACTGTCGGCTATGCCCGAACGCCGAAGCCGCCCGAAAAAAAGGGTCCGGGACTTGTTTTGAGCTTCAGGCGTTTCGGCGTTCGGCGTGGAGATGTGAACCATCTACATAGCCGACAATGTAAAATCACACCTCCAGCGTATTGCAGGCTGCAATAGCGGCGGGCGTCTGGCGTGAAAACGCCTAGATGTAAATGGAGCCTAAAACAAAAAGTCGTATATTGTAGTTTATTAATCCTTAGATGTGGTGGTTGCATTCATTTTTTAATTTAGTTTTTTCACCTGGTGATCTGGCCAGTAAGGCCCCTTTCACACGGGGCGGATCAGTAATGATCCGCCCCGTGAACCTCCGCTTGCTCAGCGGGGATCGCTCCGTTGATCCCCGCTGAGCCGGCGGATGACAGGGCGGTCCACGCACACTGTGCAGGGACCGCCCTGTCTTTTCTCCGCTCTCCCCTATGGGGGGATGGGATGAACACGGACTGTCTGTCCGTGTTCACCCGATCCGATCCGCCAGACGGATGGAAAAGTAGGTTTTTCCTCCGTCACACTTATGGCGGATCGGAGCGGGTCGGATGTCAGCGGGCATGTCACCGCTGACATCCGTGGCTCCATAGAGGAGCACGGAGCGCCCGTTCAGGTCCGCCTAAAAAACTGGCAGTAGGACCTGAACGGGCCGCCCGTGTAAAAGAGCCCTTAGTTTGTTATTTTTCAATTTCTTTTATCAGAAAAAGCTGTCCAGCAAAAGTGGCAGTTAGAAGGTTGGGACAGACTATTTACCACTGACAGGGGTGCTTGCAGTGGCGGCTGATGGTTTTTTGTTTGGGGGGGGCGGTAAACAACCACCACCCTCCTCGCTATCTGCCAGTCCACCAGCGGCGGGGATCGGGCATCGGTGGGCACATGGGGCAGCGGTGGGGATGGAGCAACGGCGGGCACCGGCGGATATCGGGCAGGGGTGGGCACATCAGGCAGCGGCGGGGATCGGGCATCGGTGGGCACATGGGGCAGCGGTGGGGATCGAGCAACGGCGGGGATCGGGCAGGGGTGGGCACATCAGGCATCGGCGGGGATCGGTGGACATCAGGCTTCCACCGTGCTTCCCCTCCCCTCCTCCTAGGAATCCAATAGGATCGCCTGTCCTTTCAGCGTGGTGTGGGGGGGGCGAAAACAACCACCCCCCCTCCTCGATGTCTGTCAGTCCACCGACACTTACCCCATCAAGGCAGCGGGCAAATCAGGCATCAGGCGGACATCAGGCTTCCACCGTGCGTCTTCTCCCCTCCCCTCCTCCTAGGAATCCAGTAGGATTGCATGTCTTTTTAGCCAATCGGCAGGGGTGCTTGCAGTGGCAGCTGGTATTTTTTTGTTTGGGGGCACATCGGGCATTGGCGGGGATCGGGGCATCGGCGGACATCCGTTTTCCCCTATACGTCTCCTCCCCTCCTCCCAGGCATTCAATAGGATCGCCTGTCCTTTCTGCCAATCCGGTAACCCGTATCAGACCAGCTTCCCGATTGGCTGGGAGGTGGATCCGTGTTGCAACAGCGAATATTTACGTAACACCTGGGTGAGCTCATGGCGCAATGCTCTGCGCCATGAGTCCACCCTATTTTGAAGCCTATTAGAGCCTCTGGTTCTAATCAGGTGCTTAAAAAAAAACACCCCTGCTGCTGTAATTCATGCGCCAGGCATCCTGAAAGGAACCAGACACATGAATAGGGGGTAGTGGCCATGGATCATCACTTAGGATGTGGCGGCCGTGAATATAGGGGTGTGGTGCTCAGGCGCTCCTAATGGACGGGCCGCCCATCGGGTGCTTGCAATGGTCAGGTTGTATTTATTCATGTAAAACCTTTATCCCAAAAAAGAAAAAAGAAACTGTTGCTGTAACTGTTCAGCTTTATTTTATTAGTCAAGTTCATCTAAATCTGCTATCTAACACTACCCTCTCCACTGATTGACAATGTTGTCCAAGGGCGGCTACATTGCTCCTCCATAGATACAGTGGAGTAGTGAATGTGGCCAGCTTAAGACAGGAGGTGTGAAACTTGCCAATAACCAGGTAAAAATTAAGGAATAAAAGCTTAAAAAAATAAAATAAAAAAAGCCACATCCGAAGACTGTTAAGCTACAATATCCACTTGCCGGCCACCCTATAGCAGATTTACTTCTACCTACAGGGAGGCTATTCTGTGTACAGTCACGTAAATATACATGATTCTGCGCACGCCACTTCTGCTGTAATTGGTCAAAGCAGAAGCTGATCAGCGGGTGCCAGCCAATGGATGTCTGCTGGCACTCGCTGATTGGCGAGGAGACAGGCTGGATGGAGCTCTGCCTATGTAAACAAGGCAGAGCTCTGTCTTGTCAGCATGGATGTGCCGGATTTTGTTTCCCTGCAAAGCAGGGAATAATATCCATCACTTCCCATAGTAAAAGCAGCACACCGTGTACATATAAACACTGGCTAGGAACACATTTAGCCCTTTGATCGCCCTAGATATTTAACCCCTTCCTAGCCAGTGTCCTTAGTACAGTGGCAGTGCATTTTTTTAGCACTGATCACTGTAATAGTGTCGCTGGTTCCAGCAAAGTGTCAAAGGTGTTATGCCACGTACACACGACCGTTTTCATGTCATGGAAAAAGACGACGTTGTTCTCGACATGATTCTTGTCAAGCCTTCCTTGCATACACACGATCATGAAAAAAAAAATGTTAGAGCAAAGCGCCGTGACATACAACACATACGACGGCACAATAAAGGGGAAGTTCCATTCCAATGGCGCCACTCTTTGGGCTGCTTTTGCTAATTTCCTCATCTCATAACTTGTTTCTGAGCATGCACGTTTTTTTCCCCCCTCGTTAAAGCGTACACACGACCGTTTTTCATGACGTGAAAAGGAACGACGTGAAAAACGACAAGAAAAAATGAAGCAGGTTCTAAATTTTTATTGGCCATTTTTCTCGTTGAGAAAAATGCTCTGGAGCCCTGGACCGTTTTTCACGACCAATTAAAAAAATTGCATTTATTTCGTCATGATAAACGGTTGTGTGTACGCGGCATTAGTGTCAGATTGTCTACCGCAATATCGCAGTCCTGCAATCAGTTGCAGGTTGCTGTCATTACTAGTATAAAAAAATATATATACCAGCATAACTTTTGCGCAAACCAATCAATATACGCTTATTTTACCAACATTTTTTACCAAATGTAGCAGAATACACATTGGCCTAAATGTATTTAAAAAAAAATTGTATTGGATATGTTTTATAGCAGAAAGTAATATATATATATATATATATATATATATATATATATATATATATATATATATTTTTTTAATTGTCGGTCTTTTTTTATTTTTAGAATAAAAAATAAAAATCGCAGAGATGATCAAATACCATCAAAAGAAAGCTCTATTTGTGGGGGGGAACATAAATGTATTTTATGTACAGCATTGCATGGCAGCGCAATTGTCATTTAAATTAACGCAGCAAAAAATGGCCTGGAGGTAAACATTCCGGAGGTAAAGTGAATATATAAAAAAAAAAATTGGATTTAATTACACTTTAACCACTTCAATACCAGGCACTTATACACCTTCCTGCCCAAGCCAATTTTCAGCTTTCAGCGTTGTCGCAATTTGAATGCGCGGTCATACTACACTGTACCCAAACCAATTTTTTATCACTTTGTTCCCACAAATAGAGCTTTCTTTTGGTGGTATTTGATCACCTCTGCGGTTTTTATTTTTTGTGCAAAAAATTAAAAAAGACAGAAAATTTTTTAAAAAAAGGTTTCTTTGTTTCTGTTATTTTTCTTGTAAATAAGTACGTTTTCTACTTCAATGATGGGCACTGATATGGCTGCACCGATGGGCATCAATGAGGTGGCACTGATGATGGACACTGATAGGTGGCACTGATAGGTGGCACTGATAGGTGGCACTGGTATGCGGCACTGATGGTCACCAATAGGCGGCACTGATGGGTACTTATGGTGGCACTGATGGGTACTTATGGGTGGCACTGATGGGTGGCATGGATGGGCACTGATGGTCACTGATAGGTGGGCACAGATGGGCACTGATGACACTGATGGGTGGCATTGCTGGGCATCACAGATTTAAGGGGTTTCACAATGGTCCCAATCAGTGGGCACTGATTGGCACATATTTGCCATAAATTTGCATATGTGGATGGCCATGGGGGATGTACCTGGCCATCCACATGCTTGGGGATTCCCTGGTGGTCCTGGCGGCTTCCCTGGTGGTCCAGTGTTGGCATCCGAGGGGGGGCTGCACTGATAAACAATCAGCGCAAAACCCCCCTGTCAGGAGAGCTGCCGACCGGCTCTCCTCTACTCGCGTCTGTCAGACGCAAGTGAGGAAGAGCCGATCAACGGCTCTTCCTGTTTACATTGTGATCAGCCATAATTGGCCAAGGCTGATCACGTGGTAAAGAGCCTCCATCGCCGCGCTGCGCGCCAACATGTTATCCTGCTGGACGTCAATAGACGTCCAGTCAGGATAACAGAACCACTTCCTGGACGTCAATTTGCTATTGACCGGGCGGGAAGTGGTTAATTTGTTAGTTAAATTCATCTCAATCTGCTAGTACATGTTCTCATTATTCAGAATACTAGACAGGCAGCAGAGGGAATATGAATTGTAAGCACCTGGGCTTAAAGAATGCCAATTATCCGAACTAATAGTGAAAAGTGAAATCTCTCCCAGCAGCTGTTACATTATTATCCCCTTGTGATACTCCGGACCAAACTGTTAGGTAACAGCGCTCCTAAATAAAATGCTGACACATAATACAAGGATACAATCAATTGTAACTTCTTGTCTCTGTGTTGTTTGTAACCAATTATATATCTGGGATTAAAAATTAAATACGTAATATCAAAAATATGGTGATCTTCTAAAATTAAAAGATATATCAGTTTCTCAGAAAATTAAAGTGGATGTAAACCTCGAAAATGTTATTTTTATTTTTTGATGTCACAATGTAGAGTAAAAGATTTCCCATCATCTGTGCCCAGTCTTGCCACACAGAGATAATCCAGCTCTGAGCAATCCTCTTTTATTGTTCAGTGAAATAAAACGGACTTACAGAGAAAAACCTTGGTCCGTTCCGCCCCCTTGCTGGGAGTGACAGGTTATTTACATATCTCATGCACTAGCCTGGAGACAGGCATTATTTTTTAATTCCCACCCCCACTCCTTTTCTGAAGTCATGTGGTTACTTTTCTGGATTTTGACTGTTAGTGATCATAGCAGAATTTAGTGTAAGGAATACACAGGAAAAAATTCATGTTGACAAGGGGAGTGTAGAGGAGGGCAGGGAGTCTACTGACATCACGACTCCACCCACAGAGCTCCAGACAACAGACCCACCCACAGAATCTGCAGTTTTTCAGTTCTTATAACAGACAGAGGAGAGACATTTGACAGGTGAGGATACATGCAGGAGGCGTCTATATCCTTATAGATCATCACTCAGGGCCGCCATCAGGGGTGTACAGGCAGTACACCTGTAAGGGGCCCGGAGGCCCACAGGGCCCCAGATGGCAACCCCCCTTTTTTCATTTTTATATATATATATATATATATATATATTTTTAGGGGTCAGGAGGTCCCCAGGGGCCCGGAGATTCCCAGGGCCCCGGATGACAACCCCCTTTTTTTTATATATTTGTTTTTATTTATTTTTTATTAAAGGGCCCAGAGGTTTATTTATTTTTTTTTATTAAAGGGCCCAGATGGCAACCCCCCTTTTTTTGTAATTTCTTTTTATAAAAAATAATAATAATTTGTATATATATATATACACAGGGCTCAAAATGTCAAGTCCTGAGCAGGAAACCGCACAGATGTCGCTGAAATCGTCCACCTGACATGTGGAAATTAAATTGCGCGAGTTCAGCTGTAAATAAACGTTTACCTTGTGAAACAACCCATTCAGTTTAAAATAGAAATGAAAGGGAAAACCCCATAAAAGGTTTTTTTTTTTCTATCTGTGGTGTTTTTGATACCCAGGGTAAGCATTGAAGCAATTATCACTGCTGTTAAAATTGTATCTAGTATCGTGTACTGTTTCCAAACAGATTCTATCTCCTTAATTATATATGTTTTGTTATAGGATTGATATCCTCCCATCTTAAACTCCTGAGGAAGTCCGGGTCCGGGTTCGCGGACTGCGGCTCTGTGACTGGCCAAAGCTGCAATTACATCACCAGCCACAGCATGGGGCCAGGGATGGACTGGCCATCTGGACTACAGGGAGTTTCCCGGTGGGCCGATGGCTCAGTGGGCCGGCTTCAGTGACAGCGGACCACCGCCCCCTCCGCTCCTCTGTCTCCCCCTCCCCGCAGCGCTCACCTCCTCTCCCTCCCCGCAGCGTTCACCTTCTCTCCCTCCCCGCAGCATTCACCTCCTCTCCCTCCCCGCAGCGCTCGCCTCCTCTCCCTCCCCGCAGCGTTCGCCTCCTCTCCCTCCCCGCAGCGTTCGCCTCCTCTCCCTCCCCGCAGCGTTCGCCTCCTCTCCCTCCCCGCAGCGCTCTCCTCCTCTTCCTCCTCTCCCTCCCCGCAGCGTTCACCTCCTCTCCCTCCCCGCAGCATTCGTCTCCTCTCCCTCCCCCGCACCGCTCACCTCCTCTCCCTCCCCGCAGCGCTCACCTCCTCTCCCTCCCCGCAGCGCTCGCCTCCTCTCCCTCCCCGCAACGTTCACCTCCTCTCCCTCCCCGCAGCGCTCACCTCCTCTCCCTCCCCGCAGCGTTCACCTCCTCTCCCTCCCCGCAGCGTTCACCCCCTCTCCCTCCCCGCAGCGTTCACCTCCTCTCCCTCCCCGCAGCGTTCACCTCCTCTCCCTCCCCGCAGCATTCGTCTCCTCTCCCTCCCCCGCATCGCTCACCTCCTCTCCCTCCCCGCAGCGCTCACCTCCTCTCCCTCCCCGCAGCGCTCGCCTCCTCTCCCTCCCCGCAACGTTCACCTCCTCTCCCTCCCCGCAGCGTTCACCTCCTCTCCCTCCCCGCAGCGTTCACCTCCTCTCCCTCCCCGCAGCGTTCACCCCCTCTCCCTCCCCGCAGCGTTCACCTCCTCTCCCTCCCCGCAGCGTTCACCTCCTCTCCCTCCCCGCAGCGTTCACCTCCTCTCCCTCCCCACAGCATCATGTAATAAGGTAGAATGGCTAATGGCTAGTGAAGGGGGAGGGGGGCTTGGGTGGCCATCAGGGTTGGCCAACCAGGGGGGGCGGGTTTGTCTGGCCGCCCACATTAGAGAAACCTGTCAGTGGGCCGGACTGGATGAAGTCCAGGGCCAAATTTTTGTCCCAGTCCAGCCCTGCATGGGGCTCTGAAGAAAGGGTAAAGGTGGCGGTTCATTCAGAACCAGGGGCGGACTGACCATTCGGGCACTGCCCGAGGGCCCCATGCCACTAGGGGGCCCCATCAGGGTTGTGAGAAAAAGATGATCCGCACTTCGGTCGTTGCTCTTAAACAATTGACGTATTTATTGACAAGCCACAGTAGACAAATGCAAATAGGAAAGGTTGACACGTTTCCGCCTATAAGGCCCACTGAGCTATGAATGGACAAAATTATCATCACTTTGACCAATCAGGGCTCTGACAGTGCTCTGTGCCCTAAGTGCTCTGTGCCCTAATTGGCAAAGGCTTCATCCAATTTGGGCCTTAGAGTGCACTGTGCAGCACTTTGCAAATTTGGTTGTTTGCCGAACGTTCATTTTAGATCCATCAGAGCGCATGCGCCAGGCTTATCTTTTAGGTAAAAGTCATGCATGGAAGTCAAAGCCAGGGCCGGGACAAGGGGTGGGCAGGAGGGAAAGCTGCCCTGTGCGCCAGGGATGGACTGGCCATTGGGACTACAGGGAGTTTCCTGGTGGGCCGATGGCTCAGTGGGCCGGCTTCAGTGACAGCAGACCGCCGCCCCCCTCCGCTCCTCTGTCTCTCCCTTCCCGCAGCACTCACCTCCTCTCCCTCCCCGCAGCGCTCACCTGGGGGGAACAGAGAAGCAGGGGGAGGACCAGAGGAGCAGGGGGGACGACAGAGGAGCATGGGGGAGGGGACAGACAGCTGACTCAAAATCTATGGCCTGGGAGTTTCTCACTTCTGCCTAATCTTGTCCCATAAGGGGGGGGGGGGGGCACCGAACTGATTATTTTCCCCGGGTGAAATAATGTTTAGCTTCCCCACTGGTACTGCCTATAAGAGTACCAGTACCAGCCATTCTACTCTAATAAAGTAGAACAGCTAGTGGCTAGTGAAGGGGGAGAGGGGGCTTGGGTGGCCGGGGGAGGGGGGGTGCGGCCCCCATGGGAGAGACCTGTCAAAGTGGGCCAGTCTGGATGAAGTCCAGGGCCAAATTGTTGTCCCAGTCCAGCCCTGCTGGGCTCTGTGATATTGTGTGAGGTGGGGGGGGGGGGCACAATTTGCCATGTTTGCCCTGGGCTCTAGATGACTTTGTCCCTGCACTGGTCAAAGCGCTTATAGAAACTCTTTCTCAAACAAAATGATCCTCCAGGCAGCCTCAATATGATCCGGAAACACCGTCAGTTGGATGCACATGACCAGATATTCAGCATAATGGTTCATAGTAAGCAAGAGGAAAGAGCCTCTTCATAATGTAAATGCCTTTTAAATGCTTTATTACATAAAGAAGTTCACTTACACAAAGTTAACATACAAATATTCACCAAACTGGCATGGACATCTACTTTCTGGTTCGCAATGATGTCAGTAGGAGGCTCAGTCCTACGCATTTCGTCATTAATTTACATGGGCTGAAATCATGCCGGACTGCACCATAAGTAGTATATGCACTACTTTCTAAAAAGCACAGCAACTGGATCACATGGTACTACTGTACCATGTAATCTGGTGCAGGCAAATGAAAAAATCCCTAAATAGCTTCCTTTACCTTAGTGCAGTCCTCCTTCACTTACCTCATCCTTCCATTTTGCTTTTAAATGTCCTTATTTCTTCTGAGAAATCCTCACTTCCTGTTCTTCTGTCTGTAACTCCACACAGTAATGCAAGGCTTTCTCCCTGGTGTGGAGAAAGCCTCTTGAGGGGGCGAGCAGGAGTGTCAGGACACTTTGCGGATAGAGAAAGGAGCTGTGTGTTAGTGGGCGTCCTGACACTCCTGCTCGCCCCCTCCCCCCTCAAGAGGCTTTCTCCACACCAGGGAGAAAGTGTCGCATTACTGTGTGGAGTTACAGACAGAAGAACAGGAAGTGAGGATTTCTCAGAAGAAATAAGGACATTTAAAGCGGGAGTTCACCCAATGATGTTTTTTTTTTCTCTTTTACCCTTAGATGGATGCTCATTTTGTCTAGGGGAAGCGGCTAGTTGTTTTAAAATCCGAGCATTACTTACCGTTGTAGAGAGCGATCTTCTCCGCCACTTCCGGGTATGGGTCTTCGGGAGCGGGCGTTCCTTCTTGATTGACAGTCTTCCGACAGGCTTCCGAAAGGCTTCCGACGGTCGCATCCATCGCGTCACGAGTAGCCGAAAGAAGCCGAACGTCGGTGCGGCTCTATACTGCGCCTGCGCACCGACGTTCGGCTACTTTCGGAAAATCGTGACGCGATGGATTCGACCGTCGGAAGCCTTTCGGAAGCCTGTCAATCAAGAAGGAACGCCCATACCCGAAGACCCATACCCGGAAGTGGCGGAGAAGATCGCCCTCTACAACGGTAAGTAATGCTCGGATTTTAAAACAACTAGCCGATTCCCCTAGACTAAATGAGCATCCATCTAAGGGTAAAAACAGCATTTTACCGGCGAACCTCCGCTTTAAAAGCATAATTGAAGGATGAGGTAAGTGAAGGAGGACTGCACTAAGGTAAAGGAAGCTATTATGGGATTTTTTTTTTTTTTTACCTTTACAACCCCTTTAAGTCCGGGGTCACCACAGCCATCTACCAGGAGATTTTGGAGCACTTCATGCTTCCTTCCACAGACGAGCTCTATAGGGATGCAGACTTCATTTTCCAGAAGGACTTGGCACCTCCCCCACACTGCCAAAAGCACTAAAACCTGGTCACATGACCGTGGGATTGCTGTGTTTGATTGGCCAGCAAACTTGCCTGACCTGAACCCCATAAAGAATCTATGGGGCATTGCCAAGAGAAAGATGAGACATGAGACAGAACAATGCAGAAGAGCTGAAGACCGCTATTGAAGCATCCTGGTCTTCCATGACACCTCAGCAGTGCCACAGGCTGATCGCTTCCATGCCACGCCACATTGAGGGGCCTAAACCAAGTACTGAGTACATATGCATGCTTCTACTTTTCAGAGATCCGATATTGTTCTATGTACAATTCTTGTTTTATTGATTGCATGTAATATTCAAATTTCCTGAGATTGTGGATTGCTTTGCATGTAATGGACAAAAAGAGAGTGGGCTAGATTCAGGTAGCATTTACGGCCGCGTATCTCCAGATACGCTGCCGTAATTTCAAATCTGCGCCGGCGTATACTTACGCCGATTCTCCAAGGCAGATACGTCGAAAAAAATAGGCTTCCTCCGCCGACGTGACTTGAATACGGCGGCGTATAATTGTCTGCAATATTACGCTGGCTGCTAGGGGAGCAAATATGCAAATGACCTAGATATGCCCATTCACAAACGTACGTACGCCCGGTGCAATTTATTTACGTTGTTTACGTTAGGCTTTTCCGACGTAAGGTTGCTCCTGCTATTAGGTGGCGCAGCCAATGTTAAGTATGGACGTCGTTCCTGCTTCGAAAGTTGAATTTATTACGTCGTTTGCGTAAGTCGTTCGCGAATAGGGCTGGATGTAATTTACGTTCACGTTGAAAGCAATGACGATTTGCAACCTAATTTAAATAAAACACGCCCCCCTCAACATCATTTGAATGACGCGCGCTTATGCCCGCCCCATTTAAGCTACGCCCCCGTAAGTTAGGAGGCAAGTGCTTTGTGAATACAGCACTTGCCTCTCAAACTTGCGGCGGCGCAGCGTAAATACGATACGCTGCGCCGCTGTAATACTGGGCGCATCTACCTGAATCTAGCCCAGTATCTCCCCCTCGGTGGGACTTTAAAGGCCAAACAAAGTTTAGAAGTAAAAAAAAAATTTTGATGGAAATTGGTACATATAATGGCACACGCGGCAAACACCCAAGGTGCATGTAAAAACAACAAATATACAAGTACAAAACTATAACAATAAAACAGCACATATGCCACAGGAGGTGGCAGATAGACAAAAAAAACTCTCCTATTAGATGCTATGTACCGTATTTATCGCGGTATAACGCGCTCCCGCGTATACCGCGCACCCCTAAAGTTGCCCCGAATCCTGTGGAAAAAAAGTTTTTTTGTACTTACAGTTTTGGTGTCTTGCGCGGCGTCCATCGGCGGCCTCGTCGGGTCCGGTGTCTGTCTGCGGCTTCGGGTGTCCTCTTCGTCGGGTCCGGCGTCCGTCTGCGGCTTCGGGTGTCCTTTTCATCGGGTCCGGCGTCCGTCTGCAGCTTCGGGTGTCCTCTTCGTCGTGTCCGGCGTCCTTCTGCGGCGTCCTCGCGTCCTCCCCGCTCGTTTCCCGCGCCGAGTTTGAATACTGCGCCGACATATACAGAGCGCAGTACACTCGTGTATTGTCGGCAATGCTCGGCAACTCTCGCGCTGACGTCCTGTACGTCCAGGACGTGAGCGTGGAAGGAGCCGAGACTGCCCGACTATACCCGAGTGTACTGCGCTCGGTATATGTCGGCGCAGTATTCAAACTCGGCGCGGGAAAGCGGGTATCGGCGTATACCGCGCACCCACGATTTTCAGGGCAAAAAAGTGCGCGGTATACGCCGATAAATACGGTATATGCCCGACGCGTTTCTGGCTGTAGACCGTCATCAGGGGCCACGGATGAAGAGTAATACAGTCGTGGTTCTTGTTACACAAACCACGTCATTTTCTGGATAGAGACCATTCCTGGCTGCAGGATTATCTAGAGATAGAAGAAAGGTGTGGGTTGGATCCGCGCAGCGGAGAACAAACACAAAACAGCGAGTGGGGATTGCTGGTGGAAAGAACTGCTGCCCCTACTGATTTACTACCACTGAGTGGAGTAAGAAAAATAAGAGAAAAGAGGGGGTGTAGGTATGGCGCTGTTCTGATCAAGCACCAGGAAATAAAAGTGGTGTTGTCCCCAGCTATAAAAATAGCGTGATACAATGAAGCGTGGAGTGTTGAGAAAATAATAATATAAGACACAAAAATTTAATTTTAAAAATAAATGTGTGTGTGTTAGACCCTCGGCCAGGTGTTTGCTGGTGCAGTGTACCTTCTGTCGGGTAATGGTAGGTGCTTGGCTAATGCTGCTTGTGAATGTGACAGCAAACCTCAGTGAATCATCATACACATTAGATGAATAAATGAATATACCCCTAACCCGGGTGTTAGACCCTCGGCCGGGTATTAAAATCAAAAATTAAATAGTAAAAAATTAAAACCTAAAAAGAATGCACAGATAAACCTTTGAGAATGCATAAATAAAGTCCAGAAAAATAGTCCATTGAATCAAATTAAGATTGTGAAAACAAAAAGAAGTAATAAGGTGACAAGGGCCCGGATTCAGATAGAGATACGACGGCGTATCTCCTGATATGCCATCGTATCTCTGAGTTCCGTCGGTCGGATCTATGCGACTGATTCATAGAATCAGGTTCCGCATAGATCTCCCTAAGATCCGACAGGTGTAAGTGACTTACACCGTCGGATCTTAGGCTGCAATTCCAGGCCGGCCGCTAGGTGGCATTTCGTTTTTTACACGCGATGAATATGCAAATGAGGATTTCCGCCGATTCAGAAACGAACGCCCGCCCGTTGCTTTTTTTTTACGTCGCTTGCGTTCGGCTTTTTCCGGCGTATAGTTACCCCTGCTATGTGAGGGGTATCCTATGTTAAGTATGGCCGTCGTTCCCGCGCCGAGATTTGAATTTTTACGTAGTTTGTGTAAGTCGATTCAGAAAAGAGCTGGACGCAAGTTACGCTCACGCCGAAACCAATGACGTCCTAGCGACGTCATTTGGAGCAATGCACGCTGGGAAAATTCACAGACGGCGCATGCGCTGTTCGATCGGCGCGGGGACGCGCCTGATTTAAAATGGAAAAAAGCCCCCTACCAGCGGAATTTGAATTCCGCCGGGGGATTTACGATACGCCGCCGCAAGTTTTAAAGGTAAGTGCTTTCTGAATTAAGCACTTGCCTCAAAAACTTGCGCCGGCGGATTGTAAATCAGATAGGTTAGCGGATCTAAAGATCCGCTAACCTATCTGAATCGGGCCCTTTGTGCTTAAAAAATTGCTGGGTGAACCCTTCAGATCTCGTTCTTGTGCGTGACACACCGTGCTCTGTACAAAGTTGCACTCACCAGATACTTCTCCCCCTCCTGGGGTATGACGCAGTCACAGTATAAGTGCCACTGTGTAGCAGCCTGGGGATAACTGGAGCCAACTCTGGGCGCTGTTTGCGATCCTCCAAGGTGTTTATACGGGAGAAGAAAGGATGCCCATAGTGTAAATCGGTTTAAAATTGAAGCTTAATGTGCAAAGTGTTTAAAAATACTCACAGTGTACATAAACAAAAAAGGCAAAAAGGACAGTTAACTGGCGCTGAACAAACTGTGTTTGCAGCCCAGACCGGAAGTGTTAGACCGACGTACCTCTGACTCCTCCCTACACGTTTCGTCTGTCTGACGTCAGACAGACAAATTATTTAATTTTTGATTTGAATACCCAGCCAAGGGTCTAACACCCGGTTAGGGATATATTCATTTGTTCATCCAATGTGTATGATGATTCACTGAGGTTTGCTGTCACATTCACAAGCAGCATTAGCCTAGCACCTACTTATATAGAGATAGGGTTGTGTCTGAGCATTCCTCAAGCCCAGAGAGATAGGGAGTAGATGGGCCCAGGGCCTTCCGGTATAGTAATAACCAGGTCACGTCCTACCCACATCAAAAAACTTTGATTCCCTGTTGGAGTCTTAATAGACCCACTGGCTCTCTAGATCCAGAGTTCACAAATGTGAGAGTGGCGTTTCCCCCAGTGTACAGGTGCTTTGCATATAATGAGTCTATTTCATATATTAGTTTCACCTTTTAAGTTGCATTAGTGAAATAAATGAACTTTTGCATGATATTCAAATTTTTCGAGTTTCACCTGTAAATGGGCATAGACTTAGTTGTAAATATCCTGAACCAGTCTCCAGATTTTGCTGGCCGGGATATCTTAGTTATCATGCAAGACAAGGATGTAGTCAGGGCCGGACTTACCATTGGGCTTGACTGGGCTAAAGCCCATGGGCCCCGCCCAATAGGGGGCCCCGGATGGCAACCCCCTTTTTATTATTTTTTAGGGGTCCGGAGGTCCCCAGGGGCCCGCTTCTCAATTTGCGGCAGCCCCCCGTTTCTCAATTTAAGGCGGCAGCACCCCCCCCCGGTTCTCTGCTCCAGGGGGCCCATGCCTTAAGCTGTGTAAGGGGCCCCAAAATTCCTGATGGCGGCCCTACGCATACCTCCCAACACGCACGGATTCTGTGGGACTTTCCCGCCGCACAGACAGCTTCTTCCCGCAGTCCCATGAAAGGGTTGCCTCCTGCAAGAGGAGGCAGCACGGAAACAGGAAGAACTGGAGCGGTGTGTGGAGGACTGTGGTTGCTGTAGTGAAGAAAGCTGACAGCCGGGCTAATGACAGTATGTGGCCCCGGCTGTCGGCACAGGTGAGAGGCACTCCCCCTCGCTCAACAACTGCAAACCCCCACCCCCCCAGGAGGAACCAGGAGGGCCAAAACATTCCGTGCACAGGTGAGAGGCACCCCCCCGCGCAACAACTCTTTAATGCGCCCCCCCCCCGCTTAACAACTTCAATCCCCCCCCCCGCTTAACAACTTTAATGCGCACCCCCCCGCTCAACAACTATGACCCCCCCCCCTTGCTCAACATCTTCGATCCCCCCCAATTCTCGGCTTCAGGGGGCGCCTTCAACACTCAAGCCCAGGGGCCCCCACCACTAAGTCCTGCCCTGGATGTAGTAAATTGGTGTAACTATAATAGTCTGGGTTCCATAGTAAAATCAATATCTCCAAGGTCCATAAAGGTAAAATATATCCAAATAAATAAAATATGACGATGAACACTGCCGCATGCTAATAGCTCATTAGCAATCTGGTACAAGTGCCTGAACTATACATACAGTACATCCTCTTCAATCTAATTATTTCTCAGCTGTCTTTGATGCCCCCGAAAGTCTTTATATATTCAGAGTAAACATGCTAATAAAATCCTTTACACAACCAAAGAGGAGGGATCTCGTGTCCTCCTGTACCGGGGGGCCCCGCTGTGCTGCTGGAACCCCCCGAGGCCTCAGGGAACACTATGGCCATAGTTACACTTGCATAAATATAAGCCGCCCTTTTAATCTCACTTTTTTACTATACGTAACAAAACAGATATGAAATTACAGTTATAAACTTAAATAGATATAAATTAGAACATTTAAAAATAAAAATTCTATGGGCAGTGTGCAAGAAATTATAACTAATTTCAGGCCGGAAAATTAATTAACTACTTCAACCCCCGGAGGATTTGGCTGCCCAATGACCGGACCATTTTTCGAGATCCGGCACTGCGCCGCTTTAAGACCCCTTTCACACTGGGGCGGTTTGCAGGCGCCATTGCTAAAAATAGCACCTGCAAACCGACCCGAGGGCTTTCACACTGGAGCGGTGCGCTGGCAGGACCGCTCCAAAAGTCCTGCTAGCCGCATCTTTGGAGCGGTGAAGGAGCGGTGTGTATACCGCTCCTCCACCGCTCATTCCCATTGAAAGCAATGGGAAACCGCGGCTATACCACCGGCAATGCGCCTCTGCAGTATTGGCCCTTTTTAGGCCGCTAGCCGAGGGAAAAAAACCGCACCACTAGCGGCCAAATACCACCACAGTTCCGCACCTCCCGCCCCAGTGTGAAAGGGGTCTAACTGACAATTGCGCGGTCGTGCGACACTACCCAAACACTTTAGGTGTAAAATCAACTGAGGAACCTTTCATTGGTTGGTACTGCTGTAAAGACTGAACCAGGGCTGTCTTAATGAGAGGGCACACCTGGGCACTGCCCAGGGGCCTCAGCTGCATGGGGGGGCCCTGCACTTTCCCCAAAGCTGCTAGTCCTTGAGCCCGCGCTGCCCCCATGATGGCACTAAGAGTGACAGATACACAGGGAAGGCATTCTGCCTCCTACCTACTTGATGTCCGTTTACCTGGACTTTCATCATTGTAGGGGCCCCAGAGCATTACTTTGCCCAGGGGCCCATGATGCTATTAAGACAGCCCTGGACTGAACCAGACCTGGAGGCCCTCCCTGCCGTGTCGGTGTCAGCTGCACATAAACTCTACCAACTATTTATCTTACACAGAGCCTATCGCACCTCCGATAAACTGTACGACTGGATGCATCCTATGCATTAAGGTGAAAAAACATCTGATGCTTACTGGCCCCCCCCGCAGCCCCCCCCCCCCCCCCCCACCTAAGCCCTCGAAAGTCCAGCGTCAAGAACGCGCTGGGTTTCGGCCCAGTCTTCTCGGATCTTCATTGGATAGATTGATAGCAGCACAGCCATTGGCTCGCGCTGCTGTCAGGGCCGGCCCTACCATGGGACCCGATGGTACCTCGGTCCCAGTCGGCACTTTCAGGGGGGCGGCAAATCAATGTTCAAACTGCTGCGCTGCCTAAAGATCGGTGCGCTCCGACTGTGTTTGAGGCTGAACCGAGCTCTCAGCTCAGCAATGGGCAGCGGCGGGTGTCCTGTGATTGGCCGAGCAGGTCATGTGTGGGA
The DNA here is from genome assembly GCF_905171775.1 of Rana temporaria. Classification (NCBI taxonomy): domain Eukaryota; kingdom Metazoa; phylum Chordata; class Amphibia; order Anura; family Ranidae; genus Rana; species Rana temporaria. The sequence goes on along the minus strand of NC_053491.1, from coordinate 19,467,005 downwards.
CGGACGGCGGACATGAGGCTTGTGATTCGCCTGGGCTGGAGGAACTGGACTGTGGGTAATCGTGCCAGCCCTGCATGCTCCCGGAAGTCCTAACTTGCGCTGTGTATCACTGTCTCCTGAGGTCCGTCTCTTTCATCTGCCGCGTCCCCCCTCCTCTCTATCAGCCGCCCGCACCCCCCCCCCTCTCTATCAGCCGCCCGCGCCCCCCTCTTCTCTCTATAAGCTGCCATCAGCCGCCCCCTCCTCTCTATCAGCCGCCCCCCCTCCTCTCTATCAGCTGCCCCCCCTCCTCTCTATCAGCCCCCCATCTTCTCTATCAGACCCCTCCTCTCTATCAGCCGCCCGCGCCCCCCCTCTCTATCAGCCGCCCGCGCCCCCCTCTTCTCTCTATAAGCTGACATCAGCCTCTCCCTCCTCTCTATCAGCCGCCCCCCTCCTCTCTATCAGCCTTTTTTAATTTTGTCATTTTTCGGGTTGTAAAAAATGGTCGTGTGTGGGCTTTAACGACGTGAAAAATCCGCGCATGCTCAGAAGCAAGTTATGAGACGGGAGCGCTCGTTCTGGTAAAACTAGCGTTCGTAATGGAGTAAGCACATTCATCACGCTGTAACAGACAGAAAAGTGAGATTCGTCTTTTACTAACACAAAATCAGCTAGGGTGGCGCCATCTGAATGGAACTTCCCCTTTATAGTGCCGTCGTACGTCTTGTACGTCACCGCGCTTTGCTAGAGCATTTTTTTTTCACGATCGTGTGTAGGCAAGGCCATTTTAATGATCAAGTTGAAAAAAACTTTGTTTTGTCTAGAGCCTGAAAAACTTTGTTTTTTACAACCCGAAAAACGATCGTGTGTACGCGGCATCATTTTCCTTTGCTCGCCATGATAGAGACCGGTGATGACAAACATGCAAATTTCGGCAGTGGAAGCGTCCCCCGGGAGACCCGTGCCAAGCTGACTTCACACACGAAGGCCAATGTGCAGTAAATATGCCCGGTGTGCTCGGCGGACTCATTCTCCGCTCTATGGAAGTCATTACCTCCATCCCAGCTCACAGCATTGCTACAGCAGGTTCAGTGTGAAGCCGAGGCAGCAATTGGCGGCTGAACCCGCTGCCAAAGAGAGCCACAGGTGATGGAAAAAGAAATTGGTCTCTGCAGGGAAGAGCGTATTTCCAGTGTGTATGTGATGCTAAGCATCCTGGTCTCCATCCAGACGGAGAGTAACTCCTTCGCTCCCAGAGAAGTACCTTGGCCATGGAGACATTTCAATAGCTTTTATATTTAATTGTTTCGTGTTTTTTTTTTAAGTTTTGCAAACTTTTTTGATGTTTATGACAAAATTAAGAGATAGCACAAAAATATCTGAATATAGATCCCAGTCCTGACATAGGGATTATAGCTAGTAGTGTAATGTAGCGAGTGTTATGCCGCGTACACTCAACCGTTTTTCGGGGTCTAAAAAATTACCTTTTTTTTTATGTCATTAAAAACGATCGTGTGTGGGCTCCAGAGCAATTTTTCACGATGTAAAAAATAAAAAATTTCGAACATGCTCTAATTTTTCACGTCGTTTTTAACGTTGTCGTTTTTTACGTCGTAAAAAATGGTCGTGTGTGGGCTTTAACGACGTGAAAAAAACGTGCATGCCCAGAAGCAAGTTATGAGACAGGAGCGAAAATCAGCTAAAGGGTGACGTCATCCGAATAGAACTTCCCCTTTATAGTGCCGTCGTATGTGTTGTACGTCACCGCGCTTTGCTAGAGCATTTTTTATTTTTCACGTTTGTGGGCAAGGTCGTTTTAATGATCGGGTTGAAAAAAACATTGGCCCAGATTCAAGAAGCAATTGCGCCTGTGTAACCATAGGTTACACAGCGCAATTGCTTACTTGCCCCGGCGTTACGAATGCTCCTGATTCAGGAACATCGTAACGCCGACTGCAGCCTAAAATCTGCGTGGCATAAGGCTCTTATGCCACGCATATCTTAGGCTGCATTCTTGCGATGGCCGCTAGGGGGCGCTCCCATTGTGCTCAGTGTATAGTATGCAAATTGCATACTAACACTGATTCACAATGTTGCGTGAGCCCTGCGTACGCAATTTACGTTGTTTCCGTATGGCGTGTTTAGCGTAAGGCTGCCCCTTCTAAAAGCAGGGGCAGCCAATGCTAAAGTATACCCGTCGTTCCCGCGTCGCGACGTTCGATTTTTATGTAATTTGCGTAAGTGATTCGTGAATGGCGCTGGACGCCATTCACGTTCACTTTGAAGCAAATGACGTCCTTGCGACGTCAATTGCCGCAATGCACGTCGGGAAAGTTTCCTGACGGAGAATGCGCTCTACGCTCGGTGCGGGAGCGTGCATAATTTAAATGATTCCCGCCCCCTACGGGATCATTTACATTAGGCGCTCTTACGCAGGGCAAGTTTACACAGCGCACACGCAATTTACGGAGAGACTGAATCCGGGCCATTGTTTTTTCTAGACCCTTAAAAACTTCATTTTTTAGAACCCGAAAAACGGTCGTGTGTACGCGGCATTAGGCAACTTTCACACTGAGGCGTCGGTGGTAAAGCACCACCATTTTTAGCGGCTCTTTACCGCTATTTTTGCAGCGCTATTCGGCCGCTAGCGGGGCGCTTATAACGTCCTACTATTGGCTGAAAAGGGGTTAAAACCACCGGCAAAGCGCCACTGCAGAGGCGCTGTGCCGGCGGTTCGGTGGCGCTGCCCATTGATTTAAATGGGCAAGGGTGCTTTAGGAGCGGTGTATACGCACCGCTCCTTCAGCACCTCAAAAGATGCGGCCAACAGGACTTTTTTTTTACCGTCCTGCCGGCGCACCGCTCCAGTGTGAAAGCCCTCTGGCTTTTATATTTTCTGAAGGCATAGAACACATTGGGGGTAGTTGCAATTTTTTAGGGCACAGAAATGCAATACAGTAAAACCTTCGTTTGCGAGCATAAATCGTTCTATGAAACATGCTTGTAATCCAAAGCACTTGTATATCAAAGCATTTTTTTTTTTACAGGGTATAAAAGAGAAGAGAGGCGCCTCTTAGTGTAGCAATAAGTTGCTAAATGTTGTACTTTCATTAAAGCGGAGTTCCGGCCACAATTTCACTTTTTAAATATAAATACCCCGGTAATACACAAGCTTAATGTATTCTAGTAAAGTTAGTCTGTAAACTAAGGTCCGTTTTGTTAGGTTGTTACAGCATTTAGACACTTTATAAAATAGAAATTGACTGGGGCCATCTTAAGTGTGGGCATCATGAAGCCAGACTGTATGACTTCCTGGATTTCAGCCTTGCAGATCTCGCACATGCTCAGTGCTGCACAAGCAATGTAATAGTTTTCAGATCAGGTTTCAGCACCTGTACTGTTCAAGTCACATGATTCTTCGAGACTGGGGAGTGCACAGACTCCTGGAAAGTTACACCCACTACATTCCCAGGAGTCTGTGCGGTGAAGCTTAAGCACCTAGGTGCAGGAAGAAGGAAGATTAACTATTCTGCCTAGCAACAACACTTTGAAGGCATCTAAAAAAAAAAAAAAATTCTTAACCACTTCCTTACTGGGCACGTATACCCCTTCCTGACCAGGTGAAATTTCAGCTTCCGGCACTGCGTCGCTTTAACTGACAATTGCGCGGTCGTGCGACGTGGCTCCCAAACAAAATTGGCGTCCTTTTTTCCCCACAAATAGAGCTTTCTTTTGGTGGTATTTGATCACCTCTGCGGTTTTTATTTTTTGCGCCATAAACAAAAAAAGAGCGACAATTTTGAAAAAAAGTCAATATTTTTTACTTGTTACTATAATAAATATCCCATTTTTTTTTAAAAAAAAATATATATTTTTTTCTCAGTTTAAGCCGATACATATTTTTGGTAAAAAAAAAAAATCGCAATAAGCGACTGGTTTGCGCAAAAGTTATAGCGCTTACAAAATAGGGGACAGAATTATTATTCATTTTTATTATAATTTTTTTTTACTAGTAATGGCGGCGATCTGCGATTTTTATTGGGACTGCGACGTTATGGCGGACACATCTGACACTTTTGACACATTTTTGGCGCCATTCACATTTATACTGCGATCAGTGCTATAAAAATGCACCGATTACTGTATAAATGTGACTGGCAGTGAAGGGGTTAACACTAGGGGGGCATGGAAGGGGTTAAATGTATTCCCTGGGTGTGTTCTAACTGTGGGGGGGAGGGGGGTGACTGGGGGAGGTGACCGATGCTGTGTCCCTATGTACAAGAGACACAGCATCGGTCTCCTCTCTCCCTGACAGGACGTGGAGCTCTGTGTTTACACACAGAGCTCCACGTCTTGTCCTTGTAGCCGCCGATCGCGAGTGCCTGGCGGACATCGCGGCCGCCAGGCACGCGCATCGGTATCTCAGGAATGCGGCGGGCACGCGCGCGCCGCCGGCGGCGCTCGCGCGCCCTCTAGTGGCCTGGAAGAGCGGAGGACGCATATGCGTCCTGTTAGAGATTTAGAACCACCCCGCGGCCGCACATATTCGTACGGCCGTCGGGAAGTGGTTAAAGGACTAATACATTTTTTTAAAACTACTGATGTAATGTTATATTTATGGGTGGAACTCCACTTTAAATGTAACTATATTGCTACACTTAGAGGCTCCTCTCTTCTCTTTTATACTCAGTTGTGACATGACGCTACTTGGGTGTAATTTAATATGTTTGCTGTATTATAAGAAAGCTCCTGTGATTGATTATCTTTATTTCTTATTGTGACAGGAAGATCAGATCACATTTAGAAGTCACTCATGCAGAAATCCACACAATTTCTAAAGATTCACAAAGTTTCTCACAGCTGGTACATGTGAACAGCGAAGGTAATTGTGACATGTGGTTTGCTGTGTAAGTGTTCATCACAGGTGTCTGTCCATCACAGGATTTAAAAATGTCAGAAAATGTAAAATACATTTAGATGTTGGGATCACTAAAATAAGGAAACTGGTGTATAAAGGACATAGGAGTAGCTTGCAATTATTTTCGAAGAGTCTCAGTCAATAACCAAATGGCTGCAGCAGCTCTACAATCAGGGCCATCTTTAATATTGATTGTACCCATGGTAAACATATTCCCCCCCTCCCCAATTAATTTGACTATCTACCCCAACATCCCCAAAAAATAACATTTCAAAAACCTTTAATAATGTGAACATAAAGAAATGGTCGACACTTGCTGACTGGTCCAGGCTTACTGGTTGTTTACTAGCAGTTACTGCACATTATTGTAGTTCACTGATTGCTTAATAGAGATTACTGCATATTATTACTGTTGGTTGCTAAAGGTTACTTCTGTCAGGGCTGGGCCCCGCCCTTCCTTCTCTGAGCTGGCCGCTCAGCTATTGGCTAATTGCCAGCTCCTATCTCTCCACAGTGACTCACCTGTTGATGATCCTGTTCGTCAGTCCTGCCTACTTAAGCCATCCAGCTCAGTTGTTCTCTGCCTTCGCCTTGGTCAATATCACAGAGACTATCTCCTGCGTTCCTGTTGAAGACTTGATTGGCTGACGTTCCTTCTGGCTCCAGATCCTGCTTGCTGTTCTACTACGTTTCTTTCTGACATTTGGCTTGGCTGACTATCTGATCTGGTTCCTGAACTCTGGTTATGTTTTGAGTATGCATACTGAACTCCTGTCTTGGGGCTCTTTCACACGGGCGGAACGTTCAGGTCCGCCTGCCAGTTTTTTAGGCGGACCTAAACGGGCACTCCGTGCTCCTCTATGGAGCCACGGATGTCAGCGGTGACATGCTCGTTGACATCCGACCCGCTCCGATCCGCCAAAGTGTGACGGAGGAAAAACCTACTTTTCCATCCGTCTGGCGGATCGGATCGGGTGAACACGGACAGACGGTCCAGATGTACAGATGTATAGATACTGTATATAGATGTATAGATACTGTATATAGATGTATAGATACTGTATATATATGTGTATATGTATACTGTATATGTATAGATGAACAGATGTATAGATATATTAGGGCTGTGGAAATTAAAGATTAATTCCTCGATTAATCTTTAATTTTTTTAATCAATCAAAATTATTTTGATCGATCAAAATTCTTTTGATTGGTACTAGTGGTGCAACGGATCGTAAATGATCCATGATCTAAACGGGTCACCATATGCGGATCGTCACACCACGTGATCTGCGGAGCTCCGCTGCTGCCTCAGCCATAGGAAAGGCCGCGGCTTCGGCCTAGCTCCCGGAGCGGGCGGTCATCTTGGTCCACCCGGCGGCAGCCTAGGTGAGCCTAGAGCGGCGCGCTGATGTCATCACCCAGTCTCAACTGCTCGTGTTCGGCCGGCTTTTCTGGTAAGACTAAGCAAGCACTAATCTTCCTATACAGTGGGGGAGATTTGGACCATATTACAGTGGGGGAGATGTCTGTGGATTACAGTGGGGGAGATGTCTGTGGATATTACAGTGGGGAGATGTCTGTGGATATTACAGTGGGGAGATGTCTGTGGATATTACAGTGGGGGAGATGTCTGTGGATATTACAGTGGGGGAGATGTGGACCATATTACAGTGGGGAGATGTCTGTGGATTACAGTGGGGAGATGTCTGTGGATATTACTGTGGGGAGATGTCTGTGGATATTACAGTGGGGGAGATGTCTGTGGATATTACAGTGGGGGAGATGTCTGTGGATATTACAGTGGGGAGATGTCTGTGGATATTACAGTGGGGAGATGTCTGTGTATATTACAGTGGGGGAGAAGTCTGTGGATATTACAGTGGGGGAGAGGTCTGTGGATATTACAGTGGGGGAGAGGTCTGTGGATATTACAGTGGGGGAGATGTCTGTGGATATTACAGTGGGGGAGATTGTGGATATACAGTGGGGGAGATGTCTGTGGATATTACAGTGGGGAGATGTCTGTGGATATTAGTGTGGGAGATGTCTGTGGATATTACAGTGGGGGAGATGTCTGTGGATATTACAGGGGGGGAGATGTGGATATTACAGTGGGGAGATGTGGATATTACAGTGGGAGAGATGTCTGTAGATATTACAGTGGGGAGATGTCTGTGGATATTACAGTGGAGGGAGATGTCTGTGGATATTACAGTGGGGGAGATGTCTGTGGATATTACAGTGGGGAGATGTCTGTGGATATTACAGTGGGGGAGATGTCTGTGGATATTACAGTGGGGGGAGATGTCTATGGATATTACAGTGGGGGAGTTGTCTGTGGATATTACAGTGGGGGGAGATGTCTGATATTATAGTGGGGGAGATGTCTGTGGATATTACAGTGGGAGGAGATGTCTGTGGATATTACAGTGGGGGAGATGTCTGTGGATATTATAGTGGGGGGAGATATCTGATATTACAGTGGGGGGGAGATGTCTGTGGATATTACAGTGGGGGGAGATGTCTGTGGATATTACAGTGGGGGAGATGTCTGTGGATATTACAGTGGGGGAGATGTCTGTGGATATTACAGTGGGGAGATGTCTGTGGATATTACAGTGGGGACTATATATGGTGGTGATCCGAAAAATGTATGTATGTTATAATTACTCGAACTTAGTCGATTAATCGATTAAAAAAAAAATCGATTAATCGAACACAAACATTTTAATCAGTAACAGCCCTACGATATATAGATGTTGACCAATATGCTTTCCAAGAATAGTATGTTGTATGACAGATTGAAAATGGAACAAAATAATAAAGTATACTAAGCAGCCCCATCATTAATTATCTAAAAATATCACCTAAATGTTGATGCTTGTTTTGCTTGTACACATTAACGGGTATGGCTACCATTTTTCCCACAGGGGATTTAATGTTACCCAATTAGCGAGTTCCTCCCAGGGGAACGAGTGGTAAATATAAGATATCTGAGGACAAATATTTAAAATGCAAGTGGGCTAAGAACGGAACGGTATAATAATTGGCGCATATAAAATGACGGTATTAGAGAATTATAGCCTGATCATGCATGGCAGAGCTGTAATGTCGTTTGTCTGAAGATTTTTTTCTTTAAAAAAAAGGAAGTAAAGCCAAAAGAAAACTAGTATTTAGCAGAAGACGGCTGTCATTGGCTCGGTGCCTTTCCCCTTTAATTTTCCACATGATATGATTTATGAGATGCAAATTTATTTAGCGTTAAAGAAGAGTCTTGGCGGCGGAATTCTCACTCCGCGCTGCTCATTAATCATCTCAGACAATGAGTGAGAGAGACTCAGGTACAATGTATCCTTTACTTAATTATAGCTTAGTGCCTGGTAAAGGCCATGAAGCAAGATGATTGGATGGATGAAAGATTTTAATACTCGCACATCTTCAACACTCTTTCTAAATTTCGTGCTCCCTTTTAAAAGGCATTAAGCCGCACGCTTAGCGGATGTTCTTGTCTCTTCTGATAATAAATAGGTCACGGTTGCAGATGATGTACCTTTTGTATCACATGGCCAGATATAAAATTACCCCGGATCATCGCCAACAATTAATTTTACGGCTAAAAATCTGCTGTTCCCCCGTGCAAATATTAAAGTGTAACTTAAAGGGGTTGTAAAGTTACAATTTTTTCCCCCGCAATAGCTTCCTGTACCTTAGTGCAGTCCTCCTTCACTTACCTCATCCTGCCAGAGCCGCGATACCCGGAAGTCACTCCGGGAGAGATGGCGGCGACGGAGGAGGGGAACGAGGACCAATGCGGGGGCTTCGATCTCAGTTAAGTAATTCATAATGAGCTAGTATGCTATGCATACTAGCTCATTAGGCCTTTGTCTTGCAGGATGTTTGTTTTTTTCCAGAGGGTTTACTTCCTCTTTAATAGATGGACATACACTATATTGCCAAAAGTATTGTGACGCCTGCCTTTACATGCACATGAACTTTAATGGCATCCCAGTCTTATTCCTTACGGTTCAATATTGAGTTGGCCCCCCCTTTGCATCTATAAGGCCTCGTACACACGACCGAACATGTCTGCTGAAACTGGTCCGCGGACCAGTTTCCGCGGACATGTCCGACCGTGTGTAGGGCCGAGCGGACCGGATTCCTGACAAAGCGGACAGGTTTCCAGCGGACAAAAGTTTCTTAGCATGCTAAGAAACTTGCCCGCTGGAACCATGTCCGTCGGACATGTCCGATGGTCAGTATGACTCATCGGACACGTCCGCTGGTTATGACGTATAACCAGCGGCCTGAAATCCCGCGCATGCGTAGAAGCATTGACCTTCCGTGTCAGAGAACGTCGGTGTCGTCTACGTCACCGCGTTCTCTGTCCGCAGGGATTTTGGTCTGATGGTGTGTACACACATCAGACCAAAACCTCCCAGCAAACATGTCCGATGGAAACGGTCCGCGGACCGTTTCCATCGGACATGTCTGCTCGTCTGTACAAGGCCTCACAGCTTCAAATCTTCTGGGAAGGCCGTCCACAAAGTTTAGGAGTGTGTCTATGGGAAGGTTTGACCGTTCTTCTAAAAGCGCATTTGTGAGGTCAGACACTGATATTCGATGAGAAGGCCTGGCTCGCACATGTGTAAAATAGACCTTCACATGTTCCTTAAAGAGGAAGTAAACCCTGGTGGGGTTTTCTTCCTTTCCAATTCCCTGCAAAGTAAAAGCATAATGTGCTAGTGTGCATCGCATACTAGCGCATTATGTGACACTTGCCTGCAAACGAAGCCTGTGTCATCCCTGCTGCAGGCCGCATCCATCTTCGCCTGTTTTCCTTACGGGGCCGCGGACTCTGGCTCTGCTACTGGCCGGAGCCGCATGCGCACGGGAGTGGCCAGTCACGACATACTCGCCTGCAGAAGCGGCATAGGTGGCTGTTCCTTCAGAGTGTATGCGCAGATGACGTCATCGGCACAGTAAACAGTAAATATCTCACTGACCACCAATGTAAAGAGGATTTTATCCATTGACCACTAATTTAAGGACCATCCATCCCAATGACCACCAATGTAAGGAGCAGTGGCGGCTGGTGCTCAAAATTTTTGGGGGGGGCGCAAACGAAAAAAACAATTGCAGCCTCACTGTACCTATCAATAGTCACCACTGTGCCATGCCATCAAATGCAGTTACTGTGCCATCAAAACGCAACCACTGTGCCATCAAAACGCAGCCACTGTGCCATGCCATCAAAACGCAGCCACCGTGCCATCAAAACGCAGCCACCGTGCCATGCCATCAAAACACAGCCACTGTGCCATACCATCAAACGCAGCTACTGTGCCATCAATTGTCACCACTATGCCATCAAACACAGCCACTGTGCCCCCAATTGTCGCCACTGTGCCCCCAATTGTTGCCACTGTGCCCCCAATTGTTGCCACTGTACCCCCAATTGTCGCCACTGTGCCCCCCAATTGTTGCCACTGTGCCCCCACTTGTAGCCACTATGCCCCCACTTGTAGCCACTGTGCCCCCACTTGTAGCCACCGTGCCCAGTGCCCCCCCCCCTGGCACTTACCTTTATGGCTTCTACGTCCCTCGATGACGCTTCAGCCAATCAGGTTACCTGATTGGCTGAGATGCCTGTTGCACTTGCACACAGCCAGTCAGCTGCCGCTATTCAGCTGACCGACGCTCAACATCCGGCCAGCTGAATAGTGGGCGGCAGCGGCGAAAATATACAGATTCATACAGTGTATGAATCTGTATATTTTACTGGCTGTGAGCGAGCCAGAGGACGCACCACCACTGGTAAGGAGCAATTTTCCCACTGACCCTCATGTTAACATACAGCAGCTGTAGATAAAGGCTGATCTACTGTAGATATTCCTTATTCGTCTAGCGCTTTCCCCTCAGGAGCCGCTGGTTGTTGTTGGGATCGGCATATTAAGTTACCTCTTACCGTTGTCTAGGGGTGAAGTTGATGAGTAGATTAGTGAGCGAATGTCCAGACAATCAATAAAGGTTTTCTGAATGCTTTATTCTCGGCCCAACATGACCAACATCAACATGGAGTAGAGAGGAAAGGTTGATGAGGCAATAGAGAACTTTGCAGTATCAGGCCTGGATATGAACAAGCAATCCTGCTCTCAGTAATAGTAGATACAGTTCGTCGCCACTCTACCAGAGTGGGTGAAGTGCCCCCCGGACAGACTCCTGCCACGAGTTTGGCAGCCGAAGCGCTACTTTAAGGTTGCTAGGAGGAACAGGTCTCTGCCACAGACCCGGCTCTATGGACCTCTGCCACAGGCCTAGTACTTGGATGAGCTGAATGGATTGAGCGAATCCTCCCAGTAAACCCTCTAATTGGCTGCTGGGGAAAAGTGGCTCTGCCAGAACCCCTCTAGCGCCAACTGTCGCCCAGGGGTGGGATCGGCACCCCTGGAGCGCAGACTGACCTACAGGACAGTTCAGGAATGACCGCAGCCCAGATTTAGCAAATTATGAATGGGAGCAAAATAACTCTCCCATTCCCCACTAACTTTAGCGTAGTGCCCATACTGAAAGTAAGGAGGCGCTACATTCCTATCTAATATATTACTATTATGTAAAATACATCTGTAGCCATTTTCTTGTAGCAAGAGAAGGCTGATTGGCTTGGCAAGTGCAGATTGTTGGACGTAGGGCCCAGTAAGGCCCCGTACACGACCGGATCGATCCGCTGAAACTGGTCCGCCGAGCCAGTTCCAGCGGACAGATCCGGTCGTGTGTAGGCCCGAGAGGACAATTGTCCTGCGGATCGGACAGTTTCCAGCGGATAGAAATTTCTTAGCATGCTAAGAAATCTGTCCGCTGGAAACCTGTCCGTCGGACGTATTCGGTCGTCTGTACAGACTCACCGGACACGTCCGACCGACCGCCATCCCTCGCATGCGTCGTACTGATTCGACGCATGCGTGGAAGCTTTGAACTTCCAGGGCCGCCCACGTCGCCGCGTCATCGTCGCGGCGCGGCCACGCCCCGCGTATTGCTTACGTGTGGGATTCTGTCTGATGGTGTGTACAACCATCAGACAGAAATCCGGCAGCGGATCGATCCGCTGAAAATGGTCCGGGCGGACGTTTTCAGCGGATCGATCCGGTCGTCTGTACGGGGCCTAAGACTCGCCCTACCCATTTTATTCTTCCATCCCTAAACTGTGCTGCTCCTACATAGACACAAACTTCTGTGTGTTCAGAATTTATTTTTTACCCCCCCCCCCCCCCCTTAGTGAACGCAGGTTGTATTACACACAGAAGACGTCTCACGGGACAGCACCTCCTAGGGGACAGATACCGGCTCTGCATTGGAAAAAAACGGTACAATGTGGCTAGCCACATCTTGCAAAGGCCGTAAATGAATTGAGTAAAGTGGGTTTATGTTTGACGAATGAGACTAAATTGCTCCTATCTTGTGGTCTCATAAAGTGATTAAACACAAGACATTACAGGCTAAATTAGACAATCTTATTATGCTGCAGCACACACAGCTATATTAACCTAGTGGAGCTGTTTATGATGGAGTTCTACAAGTAGGAACATGACCAAATATTCCATAAAACTGAGAGAACAATAAAAATAAATGATCAGTACAGGGGATGGTGCACAGAGTGTTACAAGACGTGATACGGGCAAAGAGAGATCGGAGCTGATCTGTTCTGGGTGCAGACATACCGCAATGACTTAATGGCAAAATCTACATGTTGATGATGGCTTTTTGTTGCTTAGTGTTGATTATGTTGATGTATTTTTTTCATGCTTAGTGCAGCATAAAGAAGAAACAGTGTAACAAAAACCTTAACATTTCCACCTATTCCAGACGTATTGCTACCCCGAAGGGGCAGCTGTGGATTTAACAGGTTCCTGCCCCAAACAATGCAAAGACAGACAGGCACACAGCAACAGTCCATTCACTCTGGCTTTTTAGTATTTATAGCTGAAGAAACTTGTAACAGGACGAGGACGATGGGGAATGGAATACCCCAAAATGCTTTAGCGCAATTCTGCATGTGGGCAGCAATGGCGGCTGGTGTTTTTTTGTTTGGGGGGGCAAACAACCGAAACCCCTTTCCCCTGCTGTCTGCCGGTCGGTCCAACGGCACTTACCCCATCTAGGTGGCAGGCATCGGCGGGCATCCGTGAACATCGGCAGGGATTGGGCATCCGAGGAACAGCGGCAGGGATCGGGCATCCGAGGAACAGCGGCAGGGATTGGGCATCCGAGGAGCGGCAGGGATTGGGCATCCGATCTCTTCTCCTCCTCGCTTCCACTGTGCGTCTCCTCCCCACCTCCTAGGCATCCATCTAGGCCAACCGAGGAGCAGGGATCGGCATCCGAGGAGAGCGGCAGGGATCGGGCATCCGAGGAGCTGTAGGGATCGGGCATCGAGGCATCTGCAGGGACCGGGCAGCCAGGCAGCATCTCTTCTCCTCCTCGCTTCCACTGTGCATCTCTTCCCCACCTGCTAGGCATCCATCTAGGCGGCAGGTATCGATGGGCATCCGAGGAGCGTCGATGGGCATCCAGACAGGTATTTGGGGGGGTTTGAGGATTTTTCCTTGTGGAGAACCCAAGAGAGAGACTGTAAACTGGGATTCGTAAGGGAGAGAGAGACAGAGAATGACACCCGCGAGGAGCAATAGGAGGTTAGCTATCACCATTGGGATGTAAATTACTCTGAAACTGGGGTTCGCCCTGAAGACACCAGAACTCGAGCATACCTCTGAGGAACCTGCCACCCAAATTCATTATTTTACATTTTTCCACATTAAACCTAATTTTCCATGTAGTTTCCCACCCCATTCATTTGTTCAGATCATCATGCAGAGAAGTTATTGCCCTGCTTTGCTTAGTATCGTCCGCAAATACAGAGATTGAGCTGTTCACCCCATCCTCCAGGTCGTTTATGAATAAATTAAATAGGATTGGTCCCAGGACAAAACCCTGGGGGGCCCCACTGTCCATCCCTAACAATTCCGAGTACTCCCCATTTATCACCACCCTCTGAACTCGCCCTTGTAGCCCGTTTTCAATCCATGTACTCACCCTAAGGTCCATGCCAACAGACCTTATTTTGTACAGTAAATGTATATGGGGAACTGTGTCAAATGCTTTTGCAAAATCCAGGTCTACGGGCCTTCCTTTATCTAGATGGCAGATCACCTCCTCATAGAAGGGTAATAGATTGGTTTGGCAAGAACGATGCTGATTACTTGCTAATGATACTGTTTTCATTACTAAAATCTTGTATATAGTCCCTTATCATCCCCTCCAAGAGCTTGCATACTATTGATGTTAGGCTAACTGGTCTTGATGTATGGTACTGATGTATTTTGTCCCTTTTTTAAATATTGGTGCTAAATTGGCTTTTCTTCAAGCAGCTGATACCATTCTAGTCAGTAGACTGTCAGTAAAAATTAGGAACAATGATCTGGCAATTACTTGACTGAGTTTCCTAAGGACCCTCGGGTACAAGTCATCTGGTCCCGGCGACTTATTAATGTTCCCTTTTTCAAGTCTATTTCTAATTCTGTCCTCTGTTAGCCATGAGTGTGCTTCCTGTGATGTGTCATGAGGATAAACACTGCAGTTTTGGTTACTGAAGCCCCCCCCGATTCCCTGAAGACTGAGGAGAAGAATAAAAATTCAATACCTTTGCCATATCACCTTCTTTTTAACCATATTCCCTTCCTCATTCTTCTATGGGGGCCCATATGGTCTGTCCTCCCTCTTTTACCTGTTTATATACCGTATTTTCCGGCGTATAAGACGACTTTTTGGATGCAAAAAATGCATCAAAGTCGGGGGTCGTCTTATACGCCTGTGACAGTCTCCGTCTGCTGCGGGTGTCCATGATTGAAAGCCGCGCCCCCTTCTTCTCAGACTGTCCTGTGATAGGTGGAACACAAATTTTCCCAATAGCGCCCCTGTTCTGTGTTCCTCCTATCATGGATGCCTTCTCATCCTCGGACGAAAGGACATCCGTGATAGGCGGAACACAGAACAGAGGCGCTGCTGAGAAAATTTGTGTTCCGCCTATCACAGGACAGTCTGAGAAGAAGGCGCCGGCTTTCAAATCATGGACGCTCGCAGCAGACGGAGACTGTTACCGGCTGGAAGCCAGAAGCTGCACAGTGGGGGTAAAGTGATGGCCACAGTGGGGGAAACAGTGGGGGGCAAAGTGATGGCACTGTGGGGCAAGTGATGGCACTGTGGGGGCAAGTGGATGGCACTGTGGGGGAAAGTGATGGCACAGTGGGGGCATGTAATGTAATGGCACAGTGGGGCATGTAATATAATGGCACAGTGGGGCATGTAATGTAATGGCACAGTGGGGCATGTAATGTAATGGCAACAGTGGGGCATGTAATGTAATGGCACAGTGGGGCATGTAATGTAATGACACAGTGGGGCATGTAATGTAATGGCACAGTGGGGCATGTAATGTAATGGCACAGTGGGGCATGTAATCTAATGGCACAGTGAGGCATGTAATGTAATGGCACAGTGAGGCATGTAATGTAATGGCACAGTGAGATTTGAAAAAAGCCTGTTTCTGTCAGCGGTTGTTTCTGTCAGCGGTTGTTCTGGCTACCCCTCAGCTTCCAGAAAGACTAGAAGAAAGGGGGGTAGTCTTATTATGGCGAGTATATCCCAAAACCGAAATTTTTCTGGGAAAATTAGGGGGTCGTCTTATACGCCCAGTCGTTCTTATACGCCGGCACAATACGGTACTTAAAGAATTTCTTGGGCATTTTTTTTGCTCTCCTCTGCTATGTGTCTTTCGTGTTCTATCTTGGCCGCTCTAATTGCACTCTTAAATTTCTTGTTGCATTCCTTGTAAAGTCTGAATGCTGATGATGACCCCTTAGCCTTGTATTTTTTTTTAAACATTTCTTCTTTGCTTTTATATGCATTTTTACATTGGAGTTAAGCCATCCAGGACTTTTGTTCACTTTTTTAAATTTATTTCCCAATGGGATGAACTGGCTAATGCCCTTATTTAATATGCTCTCAAAGCAAACCCGTCTCTCCTCCGTGTTCTTTGCTTCTAAGATTTTATCCCAATTTATAACTTCAAACAAGGTTCGTAGTTTAGGAAAGTTGGCTCTTTTGAGATTCAATGTCTTTGTATTCCCCTTATGTTTAATATTTGTGTGATTTATACTGACATTGAATCGGGAGTTAAAGTTGAAGTAAAGTCTGTTATAACAAATTTTTAAGGCCCCCCCCCCCCCCAGGTGGATTATGCCATAATGTTCTGGTATGCACAGCATATTAGTACATATTAGTACATTATGGCAGACTTACCTGTCATATGGTGTCCTCCAGAGCAGCGATGGGACGATGCAGGTGGGCCCCGGTGCTTCCATCTTCACCCTGGTCTTTCTTCCGGGTCCCCCAATGCCTTCGTCCCATTTGATAGTCCAGGCCGCAATGGCTCCACTCCCGCACATGCGCATGGGAGTCACATCACCACTGCACAGATGGGGGAGGGGGCGACCTGGGCCATAAATGTTCACTGAACTGCGCATGCTCAATGAACATGACAGCTGACAGGTAGAAGAATGCATTAATGGCAGAAGAGGGTCACTTCTGTCATAAATACCCTACCTGTCAGCCATATGTTTAAAGATCAACTTTACGTCCACTTTAACCGGGGAACAGTTGCGGTGTCAGTGTATATGGTGTACGTTCATCACTAAAAGTATTCCCCAATGACAGCCTTTGCATTAATAAAGATGGCACAAATCAAAGGTACCCCATGTGTCGTAAAGCGACCCTATACAAGGTGCCTAGTGTAGCCCAGAAGAAACCACCCCAGGGTAGGCCTCTCATGTGACCCTCACTCAGTGCCCAAGGAGGAGTGAAACATGGAGGGCGTAAGTACCACCCTGTCGACCTGACCTGCCCCACCTTACATGCAGAGGATACTTCAATCTCTAAGCAGCAGTAACACAGTCTTTCACTCACAGATGGGTACCATGTGACAAAGTTCAGCCCAGATAATGACAGACTAAAACAGTCAGCGTCCTTATAGCTGGGGCCACAAGGTCAATTGGTAGCACAAAATAAGCAGACTGGAAACAGTCCAAGTCCTTACAGCCGAGGGGACCATAAGGATAATTGGTAGACAAACTGGAACAGCCCACCACAACCATGGCTGAGGGCTATTAGGTATGGGATTAAGTTCTACTCACAGGACCCGGTGTAGGACAAGGTCATAAGCTAGTCCAGCAGCCAGTCAGTAGCAAATACCCTCCTGAAGCTCGCAGATCAGTTCCCTCTTGGGAAAGACAGTCTGGCTCGGCTAATTTGCCAACTCTCTGATCACCTACTGAGCACACTTCCAAGGGGATTGGCCACAGAATGGCAATTTCCTGCCTTTAGTGAGGAACTAAACCATCAATTTCATGGTTCAAAAAACAGTTCCATTTCAGGCACGTGCCGGTAATGCTAACTGTCACATTGGTTGTACTGTCAACCAAAATTGTCAAACCATCAAATGGATGGTGTCATAACTGATCACATGTATAGCATCACAGCAGTTACAGATCAAACAGAGGCTAAGATGGCAGCTTCCTTGGATAGGAGGGTTTAGTTCTGCTTTAGGTGCTGGAAGATTCTTCACAGAGGCAGGGGAACAATCAAATCCCCAGGCTGTGGCGCTATGAAGAGACCCGGGGAATCAGTCTCAGCTCCTCTGATTACAAAGCAAGCCAACCACTATATTTGCCTAGCATCCTATACTAGGAGGGTGCTACACAGAATTCATGAGTGGGTTTTTTAGGATGAGCCACTGAGTATTCTTAATTCAGTTTATATTTTTTGATTTACATAGATGGCAGGTGATGGATATTGGGGGTAATGCAATACATGGCCCGTGTTTGTTATGATGATTATCAAGGAACAAGAAAGACGGCAATGATGTTCATTTAATAACATATTGTTTATTATTCTATCTACAATGAATAACCAATTCAATGTTCTGGAAACTATCCTGTATCCATCATTCTTGCATTGGATTTTCTTATGTATGTACAAATGAGTTGGTGCTGGATCTCGTTGCAATTCAGTGTAACTACAATCTGTTATTTTCATGTCTGTTAAATGGTATATTCCAGTTTACCTATATGTACGGTAGTTGGTTATTCCTTAGATAAATCTCTGCCTTCTCTTCTCATGTTCCCTCAGCAAAGTTACCAGCATTCATAGTGGGAACAAGGTTGAAAACGTGTCTCAACTACACTTCAATGACCAGTGAACAATCCTATGTACATCAGGGGTCCAGTCTGGGGAAAGAGAACATGTGGGAACTCCCACCAAGATGCACTCCCCCCACCAAAAAAAAAATGATACGCTCATATGCATAATTACTAAACCGCATGTTTGGTTTTTTTCGATCCACTGTACCTTAGTAATCCTTTATGCTACTGGCCGCTTCCTGTATATGGATTCATCGGGTAGTGTGCGGGTATTCCGTCACTTCCTCGATGCCGCAATGTCTCCTGGGAGCTTTTGTCATTGTTCCCAGGAGACATTGCGGAGGTCTGCCTCGAGTTATCACGGGATTTAGAAAGAAGCAAGTTCTTTCTAAATCCCGCGTCAGACCTCCGCAATGTCTCCTGGTAAAAATGATAAAAGCTCCCAGGAGACATTGCGGCATCGAGGAAGTGACTGATGAATCCATATACAGGAAGCGGCCAGTAACATAAAATATTACTAAGGTTCGCCTGCCCCTGACAGTGACTCGAGCTGGGCTTCGCTGCTTAGTGAAGGATCAGGTTGGGTGGCTCGGCTGCTCTAGTCCTGCAAAGGGAACCGAGTTCCTGCTGTGAAAAAAGTGCAGGAACTCCGTTCCCACGCGTTCCCGCAGAACTTGAGCCGTGTATGTACTGCATTTTAAAATGTAAAAACGGCATGTCTTATTAGAGAGTTAAGTTGTCTGTGGAGGACATTTATTTAATATGTGATCATACTGACCGTATGGATTGAGGTTTTAAGGAGGTATGTCAATGCATAAAGCGGTGCTTGAAACAAAACATAAAGCACAATTACAAAGTGTCGTACAAAACAGTGACAGATTTCACACCTTAATGGTGCTTGAACATGAGGCTCACATGTGTCCCTTCTGGAAAAGTTCACCTCACCTCTTGTTTTGGTGACAACTGTTTCTTTCACTTTCTGTCTTTGTAACAATGGTCTCCAGGACACCCCCACAGTAGTGATAAGCCAAGGTTCAGGCCTTCTGTGGAATTTATTTTCTCATCCACATAGCTCAATAAAGCCATATACAGGTGTATGGTTTTACAGTATGTACACCTTACACTATATTGCAGGTAATAGGGTTGCAAAAACAAGACGTGTGATTTATACAGGCAGAAGTTCAGGCTACAGTGTGTAAATCAACTTTTATCACCAATGCTCAATTTTAGAAAACACCTACTGAGAACGTGTCAAGCAATTCAAATGAACATGTGACTTTGGAGCAATCATCAAGTTTCTATCGCCAGCGTATACTTAAAGCGTATGTAAAGTAGGGTGATCAGACATCCCCGGTTTCCGGGCACAGTCCCTGGATCAAGGACACTGTCTCCGGACCAAGTCTGTCCCTGGTTTTGTCCCCGGATTGGACTTGAACAGGGGCTGGGGCAATTTCAAAGACAGTCAGTGCAGAATAAAAAAAAAAATAATCTGAATTACACACTCCTGCTTTGCCGTTTCTACTAGCTTAGGGGGGTGTATTTGTTTCCATTATCTGTGCCCCTTTCCAATGATCTGGTCAGAGCGGAGGGAATATTTCTTCAGTTTCAGGTGCATGCCTATTCAGCTCCGCTCGCATGTTCTTCTGCCTTGGCTCAAGTCCTGGCCAACCGCCTGACTGCTTATCTTCTTGCCTTCCCTGGCGGAGTGATCTTCCTCCGCTCCCCATCCAGACCAGTAGTAGCCAGTGCCCGGAAAATAAGACTTTACAGGCTGTGAGGCGGGCGGCGGCAGCAACGGGCAGAGAGTCGCTGATTGCTGTCATTACTAGTAAGAAAAACAATTTGTCCCCGGATTTCATTTTAAAAATCTGGTCACCTTAATGTAAAGACTATTTTTTTGTTTTGTTTTAGATAGAGTATGAAAGGGGTTAGACCCCTTGTTAAGTTTATATTGCTGTCTGTGCCCTCGTTGGGGAGTAGTTATGGGCCAAGGTTTGGGTCTAATCCGCAGGAAGCTGTCACATGATAGCAGGCTGCAAGGCCAATTAGCCGTAGCCAAGGAATTCCCCACAAATGCATATAACAAAGAGGCAGGGGTGCTCTTTTGGTGACCTTGTTGACTTAAAATGGACACATGGCTATTTTTAGCAATGGAAATGTCAAAATCTGACCCGGTGGCCATATTAGGGTCAACAGTGTTTGCAGGGCCGCCATCAGGGGGGTACAGGCAGTACACCTGTAAGGGGCCCAGAGGTCCCCAGGGGCCCAGATGGAAACCCCCTTTTTTTTATTATTTTTTTATAAAATATCCGGAGGTCCCCAGGGCCCTGGATGACAACCCCCCTTTTTTTATAAAAAAAAAAATATTTTTTTTATATATTTTTTTATTTCTTTTATTTTTTATATATATATTATATTATTATTATTATTATTTTTTTTATTATTATTATTATTATTAAAGGGCCCAGAGGTCCCGGATGGCAACCCCCCCTTTTTTGTAATTTCTTTTTCTAAAAAAAAAATTGTATATATATATATATGTGTGTGTGTATTTTATTAAAGGGCCCAGAGGTCCCCAGATGGCAACCCCCCTTTTTAAAAATAAATACATTTAAATATACATTTTTGTTCTTTTTTTCTTTTTATTAAAGGGCCCAGCCAGAGGTCCCCAGGGCCTCGGATGGCTACCCCCCTTTTTTATATATATTTCTCCCCCAATTCTCAATTCGTGGCAGCCTCCCCGCTTCTCAATTTCAAGCGCCAGCACCCCCCCCCCCCCGGTTTTCTTCTCCAGGGGGCCCATGCCTGAAGCTGTGTAAGGGGCCCCATAATTCCTGATGGCGGCCCTGAGTGTTTGTTATATGGCCACATAGAAACTTGATGATTGCTCCAAATTGCTTTGGATAGAGTGTGGAAGTGTTTAGACCCTTTGTTAAGTTTATATTGTTGTTTGTGTCACTGCTGGGGAGTAGTGATAAGCCAAGGTTTGGGCTGAACCCACAGGCAGCCCTGCATGATAGCAGGTCTGCTGGTTCAAATGGCTGTGGATACCCTATCCCTTAGAAGCAGGGCCGTCAAGTTTTGGAGCCCCTTACAGTTTTTGGCCTGGGCCCCCAATCCCCGGACCTGACCATCAACATTTCCCAGGGCCTGCCCACTGGCAGTGACAGCGAGTCCCATCCCATGTCCTCCTATTTCAGTCTCATCTCCCCGATCCCATGTCCTTCTCCTCCTCCTCCAGACCCATCTACTGGGACTGGAGGCCCGCTTCCTGATGCCACCTTGGCCAATGAGCAACTGAAAGACTGTTAAGTCCCTCCCTCATAACGTCTCCCAAGTCCCAGCCCTGCCAGCTTACTATGCTTAGCCTACAGCTGCGTCTCTCCTGCAGACCTGCACTATATCTCCTCCGGCTCCTCTCTCCTGCACACTTCCTGGTTGCCGCCGGGCCTCTGGCTCCTCCAGACACTCGGGCCCGGTAAATGTGTATCGGCTGTACCCCCCCCTGATGGCGGCCCTGCTCAGAAGCATGCAACAAGAGGGTGAGGATGTTGGTGACATCATTGACCTCATACTTGATTAATGTCATTGTCCCATGATGTCACCAGCATATGGCCATATGACCATATTTTATCAATGGCCATTTTAGGTCAAAGATGTCACCAGCATTCCCTATTACATGCGACTGTAGGGTTGGGGTGCAGCTGATTGGGCCAGCAGCCTGCCATCATGTGACAGCTTCCTCTGGGTTCAGCCTAAGTTTGTCTCATCACTGTTCCTCATTGGGGACATAGACAGCAATAAAAACTTGACAAACCCACAGTAGAGCATATGATAGTAGGCCACAGACCTAATCGGCGAGGCTGTGGGAATTCACCGACCCACAACAGCTTGTAACAGGGGATGCTTTTGACATCATTGACCTAACATCACCATATGGCTATACTTGACAAAACCCACAGTAAAGCAATATCATGATAGTAGGCCACCGACCTAATCGGCTGCGGCTGTGGAAATTCCTCAACCCACAACAGCAAGTAACGGGATGCAGGTGTCATCATTGACCTAACAAGGCCATATGGCTATACTTGCTCCAATTACCATTGTTAAAATATGGCCATGTTGCCATATCAGATCAGTGGTGTCACCAGCATTATGGCTATATTCGATCAGTGATCACCAGCATCCCCATCATTGACCAGTGAAGGTCAATGATGTCACCAGCATCCCCGTTATAGATGATTGGGCCAGGGGGCCAGCAATTATGTGACAGCTTGCCATGGGTTCAGCCCAAACCTTAGCACATCACTACTACGTGAATTATGTCACCAGCAACCCCTGTTACATGCTGTGATGGAGATTACTAAAATGAATATTGTTGTGTCATATTACTTTTCTCCTGAGCTACTCAAATGTTGCCTTTCTTTTCTTATATTCTTCTATTTCTTTTATATTCCTATATTTTTTTAATTCGTGATCTATATAAGATATGTATACATATGTAGTGTGAAATATACTACAGTATTATTGTCCTTAAATGAAATGGCAGATTATAGACTTAAACCCTTGGCTCAGGAAATTACTAAATGAAAACAGATGTCACTCCAAACCCCCTCCATTGAGTGAAGTCCCTGTGAGCTTGAGTGGTGGACCCTGTGCTTCTGGATATGCCACGAGGACTTTTTGTGCCAAGAATGAGGTGTTACAGGAACCACCATATATGGACTGAACCAATCAAATGTGCTTCATGTGAATGATGTCATTTTGTCTATAAGGCCAATAAAGGTTCCGCCTTTCTCTCTCTTGGACGCTGGAACACAGAAAGAAGAGATCTCCCTCACTGTTTTTCTGCATGCTTTCATAATTTGGGTCAACGGCAGAATGGGTTTGCCCTGAAGTTGTGCCAGGGGGTTTCAATCCTTATCAACGCGACTGTGTGGCAGGCAATTACCCAGCCACAGCTGATTGGCCCAGTGGCCTGCTAACATGTGACAGCTTCCCGTGGGTTCAGCCCAAAGCTTGGCTTATCACTACTCCCCAGTGGGGGCACAGACAGCAAAAAAACATGACAAAGGGGCTACCCTTCCATTTCTCTATCCAAGAAAAAAAAAAAGGTTCTTTACATATATACACTGTCAATAGAAACTTGATGATTGATCCAAAGTCACATGGTCATTTTATTAGCTTGACACTTCCTTGCAGGTGTTTGTTAAAATGAATTATTGCCGACTAAACACGGATTTGCAGACTGTAGTCTGAGCTTCTGTCTATATAACTCACACAACCTGTTTTTACAACCCTATTTACCTGCAATATAGTGTAAGGTGTACATACTGTCTTGTAAAACCCTTCAACTCTCTATGGCTTTATGGAGACACGCGGCTTAGAAAAGTAAATTAAAGAGTAGAAACTGTATATAAAAACAAATATTCCAGAATTCTCGGAAATAAAGCCAATGTGTTCTCTTATGCTTTCCATTAAAAAAAAAAAAGGATAATTTAAATAAGGTAAATGTTCACCCATGGACGGAAACCCAAAAAGCAGGTCTGACTTTTTTTGCTACCAAAAGAATTCCAAGTATGTTTTGTGAGGGAATATTTCATGACCAGCTGGGATCGTAATGAATGGATAAAGGCCGCGAATGAGGTGCCCCTATGAAACGCTGAAATGCATCGCATTCCAAGGATGGATAATGTAAAATACTGATGCCATCTCAGACTTCATGTCTACGGCACGTAGCTGGAATATACTGTCCTCGGAGAGACGGGCCTCTACCCTAAACAAAAAGTCAAATATTTCTTCAGGGAACTCTAAATGTGTTAAACAACGATGCCCATTGGATTTGCTTTCCATACTATGACATAAGTTCCTTTTAAATTTAAAGTGATACTAAAGCTTTGTGTATTTTTTTTTTTTAAATAACGAACATGTCATACTTACCTCCACTGTGCAGTTTGTTTTGCACAGAGTGGCTCCCCTCCTCTTCTGGGGTCCCACAGCGGCTCTCGCGGCTCCTCCCCGCATTATGATAACCCTCTCTGGGAAGCTCTCTCTCAAGGGAGTTACCTTGCGGGCAGCGCTCCTAAATCTTACACTCGGCGTCCATAGACACCGAGCTGTATGATTCAGCCCCGCCCCTCGGTGCCCACATCATTGGATTTGATTGACAGCAACGGGAGCCAATGGATGCGCTGCTATCAATCTATCCAATTAAAGCTGGGACTCCGTAGAGAGGAGGGCGGCAGGGAATGCGGGCATGGAAATTTGGGGCTCAGGTAATTAAAAAAATATATAAAAAAACAATTGCCCAGTTTAGGCAGATACGATTATTCTTCTACTATTTTTTGTAAAAAAATCGTAATAAGCGCTTATTGATTGGTTTGCACGAAAGTTATAGCGTCTACAAAATAGGTGGATAGTTTTATGGCATTTTTATAATATTTTTTTTTTTACTAGTAATGGCGGCGATCAGCGATTTTTATCATGACTGCGACATTATGGCCAGACACATCGGACACTTTTGACATATTTTTGGGACCATTGTCATTTTTACAGCTGATCAGTGCTATAAATATACACTGATTACTGGTGAAAATGACACTGGCAGTGAAGGGTTAACCACTAGGTGGTGCTGAAGGGTAAGTGTGCTCTAGGGAGTGATTCTTACTGTTAGGGGGTGTGGCTATATGTGACACGTCACTGATTGCTGCTCCCGATCACAGGGAACAGACCAATCAGTTGACAGTGGGCCATATTCTGAGTATAGTTACGACGGAGTATCTCAGGAAACTCTGTCGTATCTCTCTTTTTTGGCCCGCGTATTCTATGCGAGTGATTCTTAGAATCATGTTCGCATAGATCGCTTAAGATCCGACATGTGCTAAGTCACTTACACTGTCGGATCTTAAATGTAATCTACCCAGCCGGCCGCTAGGTGGCGTTTACGTTCAGGTCTCATTTGTTTATGCAAATGAGCCTGATACGCCGATTTCCGAACGAATTCGCGTTTGCGTAAACCGTCGCTAATGTCGTTTGCGTATAGCGTAAGGTTACCCCTGCTATATGAGGGGTAACCTTACGCCAGTCCCACGTACGCCATGTTAAGTATTGCGTTGGGTCCGCGTCGTCCCTTTCCCGTCGGGTACGTCGTTTCCCTAAGTCGTTCTGAATACGACTTTACGTCAAATGACGCACACGTCGGCGTCATTGACGTTTTACGCCGAGAACTGGAGCATGCGCACTGGGCTATTTTAAGCCCGGCGCAATGCGCAGTTCATTCGAATCGGGGGCGCGCTTATTTACAATACAAGCCGCCCCTTGGATTTACGCGGGATATGCCGGGCCAATTACACTACAGCCGCCCCAAACTACGGAGCAAGTGTTTGGGGAATACAGCACTTGCTCCTGTAGGTTGGGGAAGCGTAGTGTAAATGGCTTACGTGCCGCCCGCCTAAAACGTACAAGAATATGGCCCAGTGTCACTAGGCAGAACGGGGAGAGGCATGTTTACACTTGCCTCTCCCCGTTCTGCAGCTCTGTGACCCGATCGCGGGACACCGGCAGACATCCAGTCACACGGGTCCCGCGGGCATGGCCACTGAGCTGGCGGCAGGGGCACACGCGGCTGGCGGGAATTTCAAAGTGACATATATATACGTCACTTTGCCCAGCCGTGCCATTCTGCCAACGTAAATCTACAGGAGTCGGTCGGGAACTGCTTAAAGTATTATTTACCAAAAGCTAGTATCTGTGTAGTTAGTTATGTAGCATTGTCCTAGGTTAGGTAAATTATTAGCTCTACTGTAATCAGTTAAGCTGCTTATGATTATTTTGGTCTGTTCTGTGTCTCACTGCTTGGCAAGCTTGACTGCTTCCCTTTACCCTCTGTAGGCTTCTGGAAAGTAGTGGATTGAGAGCGTCAAATCAGTAGCTGAATATTTAAAGCAGTCCATGCCAATCTATGGAGGAGGGTGCCCAGATGGTGGTTAGGAGGGAGCATAAATAGTTTGGGGCCTGGAAAAGTAGTGGTTTATGTCCAGGAGGAGGAATATCCCAGCCTAAAGGCTGCTGCCCTTCTGTGCAGTCCAGCTGGGGTAACTTCTACAGTTGATCCAGGTCCAGCTATGCTACCTCGGGAAGCCTATTCTACTAAACTTTGCTGGAGCTGACTGAGGGACTTTATTTTTTTTGGGGGGTCTGGTCTGGAAAATATTGGAAGGAGGCATCCAATTATCCAAAGGACATTAGTGAGTACAGACCGGTGTGTGAGATCCCAGTGACTGCATGCTGCTGCACTAGAGTCAGCCTGTACTTAAAGAGGGATTCCACCCGCGATTTTTATTTTAAAAAGTCAGCAGCTACAAAGACTGTAGCTGCTGACTTTTATTAAGGACACTTACCTGTCCTACTCGCCCGCGATGTCAGGATCCCTCGATCCTGGCAGCTCCCGGCGCCGCCATCCTCAGTAAGGGAAACAGGCAGTGACGCCGTGCAGCGTCATTGCCCGTTTCCTACTGCGCATGCGCGAGCCTCGCGGCGCTTTGTGAATGGGCCGGCTGCTCTCTAGGATACACACACTTCCGCATAGCAACCCATATTTTTTTCTATTTTTTAAATTTATTTTTTTGTATTTTTGGTAAACCAAAATTAAGGGTGGAACTCCACTTTAAAGTGACATCTGTTATAAAATTTTGCAAATAAATAATTGTTCTTCATAATTTTAGTCCAGAATACAGTATATTCTGCTTCATTTCTTTGGTGAAAAATTACCCAAATCAGTGTATAATATTTAGTCTGTAGCCAGGGGCGGACTGACCATTGAGTCACTCGGACACTGCCCGAAGGCCCATGCTACTAGGGGACCCCATCAGGGTTGCCAGGCTCAGTAAAACCAGGGACAGTATGTAAAAATCTGTGTTTTTTTTTTACATCTGTCCCTGATATGTCCGAAACTGATATGCTTTTGATGTGAAAATCCAGAGATTTTAGCTGCTCCGCCTCTGAAATGCCTCCTGGCGTGGTGGCCATCTGTAAGCCCGGGGGCCCCATAATCTTCTATTGCCCGGGGGCCCCATGAGTTGTCAGTCCACCCCTGGTCTGTAGGAAAGTTATACAGTCCACAAACGATGGTATATATCTGAACATCGATCAATCCTAATGTACTGACGGCCTCATCTCATTTCTTGGGGCCCGAAAATGCCAGGACAGTACAAATATTCCCCAAATGACCCCTTTTTTTGTAAGATAGACAGTCCAAGGTATTTAGTAAGAGGAATGGCAAGTTTTTTGAAGGGGTAATGTTTTATCATAAGTTTTTGGAATATGACGAAATTATGTGTGGTGATGATCAGGGACACTGACTGGTGACAGTACAGAAACAAAATATATATTTTTTTCATGTTTTTTTTTTTAAATCTTTTTTATTATATGTTTTTTTTTACGATTTTTTTTTACCATAGTAACATCGTACTACTCTGGGGAAGTGGTCAGTATTTTTTTTATTTTTTTCACATTATGTTTGCATATATTAGTGCATTACATGCAAGCAATGCAATGCAAGCATGTTACTGAATGAATTGATTTATTCCGTTTCTTTTGTTGTGATTAGTCACAGCTAATCACATGGCACAGATGGGCTGTGATTGGTTCAGTCTGTACCATGTGATCACACTGGAAAATCACAGCTAGCAACACAATTGCATACAGTGAATGGTTTGAAAGGAAACCATCCATTGTATACAACTGTCATGTGACCTGCTGTGATTGGTTACAGTGATCACATGGTACCGGCAGCAGGCCGGTACAGTGACTAGTCACCTTGCTGTGCAGGTCAAATTTCTTCCACCCCAAACTCGCTCATCCATGTCTTTATGGACCTTGCTTTGTGCACTGGTGGGCAGCAGGGCCAATCCTAGGGTCACAGGCGCCTGGGTGCAGAAATATTTCTGGCGCCCCCACATGGGCGTCGTAATTTTACTAACTCCTCCCCTTTACAAATGTGTTCATGTTCGTTAATCTGGGATCCCTACATGATCTCTTAACAATAAACAAAATACAGGAAGAGAAGCAGAGTACGGCGCCCCCACCTCTGCAGGCGCCTGGGTGCAATGCACCCTGTGCACCCTGCCTAGGATCGGCCCTGGTGGGCAGTCATGTTGGAACAGGAAGGGGCCATCCCCAAACTGTTCCCACGAAGTTGGGAGCATGAAATGATCCAAATTTTCTTGGTATGCTGACGCCTTAAGAGTTCCCTTCACTGGAACTAAGGGGCCAAGCCCAACTCCTGAAAAACAACCCCCCACACCATAATCTCCCCTCCACCAAATGATTTGGACCAGTGCACAAAGCAAGGTCCATAAAGACATGGATTAGCGAGTGTGGGGTGGAGGAACTTGACTGGCCTGCACAGAGTCCTGACCTCAACCCAATAGAACACCTTTGGGATGAATTAGAGCAGAGACTGACCTCACAAATGTGCTTCTGGAAGAATGGTCAAACATTCCCATAAACACACTCCTAAACCTTGTGGACAGTCTTCCCAGAAAAATTGAAGCTGTTATAGCTGCAAAGGGTGGGCCAACTCAATATTGAACCCTACGGACTAAGACTGGGATGCCATTAAAGTTCATGTGTATGTAAAGGCAGGCGCCCCAATACTTTTGGTAAATTTAGTCTTCATATATATTTTTTACTATCATTGTTTTTTTTGTTTTGTTTTTTCACAATCAAAATACTATCATTGGTAATAGAAATACAAAAAAAAAAAAAAGATTGTCTTAAAGCAGATCTCAATTCAAATACAAAAATTTTATGTATTGCAGTCCTTAGATATGTCTCCCGATCTTATTTTGTTGTAGTTTTTCATTTAGCTACTTGGCCTCCATCCCCCCCACCCCCCGGTTCCTGTATCCTGGCTGCCTTTGGATATGACTCAGCCTGTCCCTTGGTTCCTGATCTGTCTGCTGTCAGACCTGACCTTGCCTGTCTATGACGCCCCAACCATCCTGTATGGTGCCTGCTGCCAAAGATGGCAAAAACTGTCCAGAGCAGTCCCTGTGCAGATCCTCATCCTCCATCCCAGTCTCTACCTTCTCAGATTGCCATAAACCATGCTAGTTTTTTTTTTTGTTTGCCTGTTTGGACCATTAACCTCATTATTTTCCCATTCATTGCTGAACTTTTATGCTCCTGTTAGTGGTTGTTTGCAATGTATCTGTCTTATTCAAACAGGAATACAAAAAGTTGTAAAGTGGTCCTAATGGACCACTAACACTCTGCAGACTGCTGCAAGGCATACACACAGCGGAGTTTCCCATGGTTCATGTCTGTCCAGTGCCTGGTTACCAACCACTTTTAACGGCATAGTCCACCTTTTCCAAATATGTAATAAATGAACATGAATAAAATATAAAATGTGCATTTATTAAAGGTTTTCCCTGACGAAGTCACAGGATCAAGTGACGAAACACATTGGGGCGGAGCTTTGCGTGACATCATCACGCACATTGAGAACTCGGAAGAAAGATGCTGCTTTAGGTACTATGAGCTGCGTATGTCCCTATACACCTGCTTTGCTTTTTATGTGCAAGTATGGGAAGTGCACTTATAAATGTGGGTGCTTTGGCTGGGTTTATTC
This sequence comes from Rana temporaria, assembly GCF_905171775.1. Classification (NCBI taxonomy): domain Eukaryota; kingdom Metazoa; phylum Chordata; class Amphibia; order Anura; family Ranidae; genus Rana; species Rana temporaria. The sequence continues at coordinate 19,437,220 of NC_053491.1, read as the reverse complement.
ATAAATAAAGTGCAATAGCTACTGATCTGGGGACCCCATTTAACCACTTCAAGACCGCAATATATATAAATATATACAGTACAGACCAAAAGTTTGGACACACCTTCTCATTCAAAGAGTTTTCTTTATTTTCATGACTATGAAAATTGTAGATTCACACTGAAGGCATCAAAACTATGAAGTAACACATGTGGAATTATACATAACAAAAAAGTGTGAAACAACTGAAAATATATTTCATATTCTAGGCTCTTCAAAGTGGCCACCTTTTGCTTTGATTACTGCTTGGCACACTCTTGGCATTCTCTTTATGAGCTTCAAGAGGTAGTCCCCTGGCGCAGCACCCCATCACTCTCCTCCTTGGTCAAATAGCCCTTACACAGCCTGGAGGTGTGTTTGGGGTCGTTGTCCTGTTGAAAAATAAATGATGGTCCAACTAAACGCAAACGGGATGGAATAGCATGCCGCTGCAAGATGCTGTGGTAGCCATGCTGGTTCAGTATGCCTTCAATTTTGATTAAATTCCCAACAGTGTCACCAGCAAAACACCCCCACACCATCACACCTCCGCCTCCATGCTTCACAGTGGGAACCAGGCATGTAGAGTCCATCCGTTCACCTTTTCTGCGTCGCACAAAGACACGGGGGTTGGAACCAAAGATCTCAAGTTTGGACTCATCAGACCAAAGCACAGATTTCCACTGGTCTAATGTCCATTCCTTGTGTTCTTTAGCCCAAACAAGTCTCTTGTGCTTGTTGCCTTTCTTTAGCAGTGGTTTCCTAGCAGATATTCTACCATGAAGGCCTGATTCACACAGTCTCCTCTTACCAGTTCTAGGGATGTGTCTACTGCAAAAGGTGGAAGAACCTAGAATATGAAATAGATTTTCAGTTGTTTCACACTTTTTTGTTATGTATAATTCCACATGTGTTACTTCATAGTTTTGATGCCTTTAGTGTGAATCTACAATTTTCATAGTCATGAAAATAAAGAAAACTCTTTGAATGAGGTGTGTCCAAACTTTTGGTCTGTACTGTATATATATATATATATATATATATATATATATATATATACGTGATAGTTTTGAAGTGTTTTACTGGAGCTATGGCTGAAGCTGTCAACCATAACCCCGGTATTTATAAATTTTTTCAGCGGTTGACTCTCTTTCTGATAAAAGTTGTCTGAGTGGCTGATTAGCTGCTGGATCACTTTTAGAAGCAGCCTTTACTCGGCTGCCAATGTCACAGATTTAAAAAAAATGACAGTCAGAATCGCCAATTTTGGAAATCTGAATACTTTTAAGTGCAAAGGAAGGATTTGGGGTCTTTTAGACCTCAGATCCCTCCATAAAGAGTACCTGTCACCATCTATTACTGTCACAAGGGAGTTCCTCTGTAACTCTAACCTGGTAGCCGTTACATTTTTTTAAAGCGTTGCCTATGGAGATTTTTAGGTACCATGGTTTGTCGCAATTCCACAAGTGTGCGCAATTTCAAAGCATGACATGTTAGGTATCTATTTACTCAGCATAACATCATCTTTCACATTATACAAAAGAATTGGGCTAACTTTACTGTTTTTTTTTTTATTCATTAACCGCTTGAGGATCGACGCAAGAGGATATATGCATGGGCGTCTGCTGAACTTTTTTCGGGGGGGGGGGGGGAGAGCATCATTTTAAGGTCATCCATGCTCGGTCCCTTTTTGACAATGTCAAGAAGGGGAGGGGCTTGGTCATTATCACAAAAAGCACGAGCATGCAAAGGTTTGAGAAACCTGATGCAACTATCAAGTGTAACGGAATGGCCCGTGACACCCAGAGACTTTTGAAGGATGGGGGGTACTCCTGTGCCAGCTTCGCTAAAGACACTTGGGTCTAGGGTCATCCTATGTCCCTTTTAGGCATAGGATGACTGAGAACTGATATCTCGGATTACATGAGATGAGACATTATCGATAATTCATGTTTTGCAGGATATCTTGAAATATTACAAGTTGTCCCTTATGAACAGGTCAATAGACTGTTGAGGTGTTAATCGAGTTGGGCTCCTAAGATATTCCATTGTCCATTGTTACAGCGGGGCTCTCTCTCTGGTGGTGCGGGTATAGAGGGGCTCCCTCCCTGGTGGTGCGGTTACAGTGGGGCGCTCTCTCTGGTGGTGCGGGTACAGCGTGACTCCCTCTCTGGTTGTGTGGGTACAGCGTGGCTCTCTGGTTGGTGCGGGTACAGCGTGACTCTCTGGTTGGTGCGGGTACAGCGTGGCTTTCTGGATGGTGCGGGTACAGCGTGGCTCTCTGGTTGGTGCGGGTACAGCGTGGTTCTCTGGTTGGTGCAGATACAGTGTGGCTCTCTGGATGGTGCGGGTACAGCGTGGCTCTCTGGTTGGTGCGGGTACAGCGTGGCTCTCTGGTGTGGGTACAGCATGGCTCTCTGGTTGTGTGGGTACAGCGTGGCTCTCTCTCTGGCTTCCCCCAGCATGAGCACAGTATTCTCTTTTTTCCTTTTGTAGCCCCCCCCCAACAGAGTGCTTGCATGCTGGGGGCTTTAGCATGGTGTCTGTGGACACGCTGGGGCCGCCACTCTTAAGGGACTACATTTCCCATGATGCCCCCAGTCCCCAGAGTCTTCTGATTGGCCCTCTGCTGTGGCCAATCATGGCAAGGAAAGCAGGAAGCAAGGCAGCGGCATGGCGAATCCAATTAGAGCCGCTCTCTTTCTTCTAGCTCCAGCTGACAGGGAGAGGAGAGCTGCAGGCTGTCTGTACTGTATATCTCCCCCGATCGCCCCCCTCCCCCTCTCTGTCAGCTGAAGCTAGAAGAGAGAGAGAGAGCGGCTCTAATTGAATCCGTCGTGCCGCCGCCTTGCTTCCTGCCCGCTGTTTTCCTCCCCGAGAATCATGGCACTGATTTCTAGGGGGGGGCAAATGCCCTCCTTTGCCCTATGGAGCGGACGTCAATGGATATACGTCGACAAAATGGCACGGCTGGGCACAAGGGCGTACATGTAAGTCCCCTTTAAGATCCCAGCTGTGGATCGCGAGCACGAACAGCGGACCCGATTGCCGCCGGTGTCCCACGATCGGGTCACAGAGAGGAAGAACGTGGAGAGGTAAGTGTAAATAAACCTCTCCCCGTGCTTCCTAGTGAGCCTGTCACTGATCGTCTGTTCCCTGTCATAGAGAACGACGATCAGTGATGTCACACGCACAGCCACACCCCCCACAGTAAGAATCACTCCCTTAGAGCACACTTAACCCCTATAGCGCCCCCTCCTGTTTAACCCCTTCACTGCCAGTGTAATTTTTACAGTAATCATTGCATTTTTATAGCACTGTTCGCTGTAAAAATGACAATGGTCCAAAAATAGTGTCAAAAGTGTCAGATATGTCCGCCATAATGTCGTAGTCACGATAATAATCGCTGCCATTACTAGAAAAAAAATATATTAATAAAAATGCAATAAAACTATCCCCTATTTGGTAGACGCTATAAATTTTGCGCAAACCAATCAGCCTGGTGGCTGTGCAGGGTCCCTGGAGGCTGTGCTGGGTCCCGGGTCCCTGGTGGCTGCGCTGGTTCCTGGGTCCCTGGTGGCTGTGTGGGGTCCCTGTGCAGGGTCCCTGGTGGCTGTGCAGGGTCCCTGGTGGCTGTGTGGGGTCCCTGGTGGCCATGCAGGGTCCCTGGTGGCCGTGAAGGGTCCCTGGTGGCTGTGCGGGGTCCCTGGAGGCTGTGCTGGGTCCCAGGTCCCTGGTGGCTGTGCTGGTTCCTGGGTCCCTGGTGGCTGTGTGGGGTCCCTGTGCAGGGTCCCTGGTGGCTGTGCAGGGTCCCTGGTGGCTGTGTGGGGTCCCTGGTGGCCATGCAGGGTCCCTGGTGGCCGTGAAGGGTCCCTGGTGGCTGTGCGGGGTCCCTGGAGGCTGTGCTGGGTCCCAGGTCCCTGGTGGCTGTGCTGGTTCCTGGGTCCCTGGTGGCTGTGCGGGGTCCCTGGTGGCTATGCAGGGTTCCTGGTGGCTGTGTGGGGTCCCTGTGCAGGGTCCCCGGTGGCTGTGCGGGGTCCCTGGTGGCTGTGTGGGGTCACTGGTGGCTATGCGTGGTCCCTGGTGGCTGTGCGGGGTCCCTATTGGCTGTGCGGGGTCCCGGGTCCCTGGTGGCTGTGCGAGGTCCCTTGTTCGGTCTAACATATTTACAGGATTGAGGTGGGGGGCTGAGTCCATACAGGTGAGGTGGCCAGTGTGCAGATTTGGTAGGATGGCCCGTGGGCAAACCCTGGGGAATGTTGGTGGTCAAGATGGGGGGGGGGGGGGGCAGGCCTAAAGCTGTGTAAGGGTCCCAGAAATGTCTGATGACTGCCCTGCTGACCTCACAAATGTGCTTCTGGAAGAATGGTCAAACATTACCATCTTTACACCCCTAAACCTTGTGGACAGCCTTCCCCTTTTACATCTGAATCCGCAGTTTCCCTTTTACATCTGAATCTGCAGAATTCCCCTTGTATATCTGAACTCGAATATTTGGGCAGACACAGTGGGGTCCTGGGTCCCTGGCGGCTGTGCGGGGTCCCTGGTGGCTGTGCGGGGTACCTGGTGGCTGTGCGGGGTCCCTGGTGGTTGTGTGGGGTCCCTGTGCAGGGTCCCGAGTCCCTGGTGGCTGTGCAAGGTCCCTGGTGGCTGTGTGTGGTCCCTGGTGGCTGTGCAGGGTCCCTGGTGGCTATGCTGGGTCCTTGGTGGCTGTGCAGGGTCCCTGGTGGCTATGCTGGGTCCTTGGTGGCTGTGCAGGGTCCCTGGTGGCGGTGCGGGGCCCCTGGTGGCTGTGTGGGGTCCCTGTGCAGGGTCCCTGGTGGCCATGCAGGGTCCCTGGTGGCCGTGCAGGGTACCTGGTGGCTGTGCGGGGTCCCTGGAGGCTGTGCTCGGTCCCGGGTCCTGGTGGCTGTGCTGGTTCCTGGGTCCCTGGTGGCTGTGCGGGGTCCCTGGTGGCTATGCAGGGTCCCTGGTGGCTGTGTGGGGTCCCTTTGCAGGGTCCCCGATGGCTGTGCGGGGTCCCTGGTGGCTGTGCGGGGTCCCTATTGGCTTTGCGGGGTCCCGGGTCCCTGGTGGCTGTGCGAGGTCCCTTGTTTGGCCTGACATATTTACAGGATTGGGGTGGGGGGCTGAGTCTATACAGGTGAGGTGGCCAGTGTGCAGATTCGGTAGGATGGCCCGTGGGCAAACCCTGGGGAATGTTGTTGGCCAGGATGGGGGGGCAGGCCTAAAGCTGTGTAAGGGTCCCAAAAATGTCTGATGACTGCCCTGCTGACCTCACAAATGTGCTTCTGGAAGAATGGTCAAACATTACCATAGACACACTCCTAAACCTTGTGGACAGCCTTCCCAGAAGATTTGAAGCTGTTATAGCTGCAAAGGGTGGAGCCAACTCAATATTGAACCCTACGGACTAGGTTCATGTGCGTGTAAAGGCAGGTGTCCCAATACTTTTGACAATATAGTGTACCTTCCTATCTATTTACTAATGCTGGCAGCATAAGGATTAAAAAAAAAAGTTAATGTTGATTTAGAGAGTTTAGTACCACTGTAATGTAATATAGATGGGTGTGTATATATCAAAGCCACAAAAGAACCATAAAATAAGTCTGCATGCCAACGCACACAATTTGTGCCTTTAGATTTTATGATTTTCTGGCATCCGCCTTAACAGTTTACAATCGAGCTGTATACATTAGCACGTAGGTTCCGAGAAGTGACAAAATCAAGTTTCATATGGTATGAACAGACAGCTTGTAATGTGCCATGATGTCCACACAGTTGTCGGCTGATGAGTGATGTGGAGGGTCCAGTGCCAAGTTCTTCCAGCAGCTGAGCAATGTGCCCATCCTTTAAAGTGACACTAAACTCTGGTGTAAAAAAAAATTCTATCCCAGTATGTATTTTTAACTCAGAAAATTCCCTTCTATTGCTCTCAGCCTCCTCCAAATTTCCAAATTCCTTTTTTTTCTTGGTTGCTGTGATCTGACCCTTTTAGAGGGTGGCTACATTCATTCTCCATGGTCTCACTGTATGTAGGAATATAGGGCCAGATTCACAAAAGAGATACGACGGCGTATCTCCTGATACGCCGTCGTATCTCTGTGTTACGGCCGTCCTAACTATGCGACTGATTCATAGAATCAGTTACGCATAGCTAGCCCTAAGATCCGACAGGTGTAATTGAATTACACTGTCGGATCTTAAGGATGCAATTCTAGGCCGGCCGCTAGGTGGCGAGGCCATTGCGGTCGGCGTAGAACATGCAAATGAATACTTACGGCGATCCCCGAACGTCCGAGCTGCCTGTCGATCTAACTTCACGTTGTTTCCGTCGAGTTACGCCGCCTAAAATTAGTGCTACCTCCTAGGTGTCCTAAGCCATGTTAAGTATGGCCGTCGTTCCCGCGTCGAAATTTAAAAAACAACGTCGTTTGCGTAACTCGTCCGTGAATGGCGCTGGACGCCATTTACATTAACGTCTAAGCAAATGACGTCGGTGCGACGTCATTTAGCGCAATGCACGTCGGGTAATTTACCCAACGGAGCATGCGCAGTACGCTTGGCGCGGGAACGCGCCTAATTTAAATGGTGCCCGCCCCATTTGAATTGGGCGGGCTTGCGCCGAGCACATTTACGTTACACCGCCGCAAGTTTACAGGTAAGAGTTCTGAGAATCAGGAACTTACGCTGCAAACCTGTGGCGGTGTAACGTAAATCACATACGTTACGCTGCCGTGGAGCAACGTAAGTATTCGTGAATCTGGCCCATAGCCACCCTCTCTTTCTTGCTCCTAAGTAGACATAGGAAGGCCTGGTAAAAAAAAAATGAAAAATACGGGAAATAAACGTTTTTTTTAAAAGGCGCTTTTTGGTTTGTTCTGGAAAAAAAGTTATTTTACAATGGTAAACAATATATCTATGACATAGTATTCAAACTATATAACATGAAGATCTTAATGAAAGAACTTTATGTACGTGTGTGTGGACTTTATGGGCTAGATTCAGAAAGATAAGCGTATCTTTCTGCTGGCGTAACGTATCTCAGATACATTACGCCGCCGTAAATTAGGGCGCAAGTTCCGTATTCAGAAAGAACTTGCGCCCTAAGTTACGGCGGCGTAACGCATGTGGGCCGGTGTAAGCCCGCCTAATTCAAATGGGGATGATGTGGGCGTGTTTTATTTAAATGAATGGTGACCCCGCGTATTTTACGTTTTTTACGAACGGCGCATGCGCTGTTCGTGAAAGAATCCCAGTGCGCATGCTCGAAATTCTGCCGCAAATCTTCATTGCTTTCGACGTGAACGTAAATTACGTCCAGCCCTATTCGCGAACGACTTACGCAAACGACGTAAAATTTTCAAAATTTAACGCGGGAACGACGTCCATACTTAACATAGGATACGCCTCATATAGCAGGGGTAACTTTACGCCGGAAAAAGCCTAACGTAAACGATGTGAAAAATTGCGCCGGGCCGACGTACGTTTCTGAATCGGCGTAACTACCTAATTTGCATATTCCTCGCGTAAATATACGGAAGCGCCACCTAGCGCCCAGCGTAAATATGCAGCCTAAGATACGACGGTGTAAGACACTTACGCCGGTCGGACCTTAGGGAAATCTATGCGTAACTGATTCTATGAATCAGTTGCATAGATACGACGCCGCAACTCAGAGATACGACGGCGTATCAGGAGATACGACGGCGTATCAGGAGATACGACGGCGTATCAGGAGATACGCCTTCGTATCTGGAGATATGCCGTCGTATCTCGTACCTGAATCTAGCCCTATGTGTTTTTATGTAAATCAATATACGCTAATTGTGTTGTTTTTTTTACCAAAGATATGTAGAAAAATACATATTGGCTGCTTAAACTGACTGATTTTTTTTTAATACACACATATATATATATATATATATATATATATATATATATATATATATATATATATATATATATATATATATAAAAGTTATTTTATTTTTTTATATTATATTCATTATATCAAAAAGTAAAAAAACGTTTTAATTTTTCTAAATTGTCGCTCTTTTTTTGTTTATAGCGCAAAAAATAAAAACCGCCAAAAGAAAGCTCTATTTGGAAAAAAGGACATACATTTTGTTTGTGCACAACATCACATGGCCGCGCAATTGTCAGTTAAAGGGACTCAGTACCGTATCGCAAAAAAATGGCATGGTCATTAAGGGGGGAAATCCTTCCAGGGCTGAAGTGGTTAAAGACATTTCGAAAAAAAAATAAAAAAGACGCCTCTGACGAAGTCTAATGCCGCGTACCCACGATCATTTTTCAGCATCTAGAAAAAACTTCTTTCCAACTTCATCATTAAAACGACGTTGCCCACACACCATCGTTTTAAAAAAATGCTCTAGCAAAGCGCGGTGACGTACAACACGTACAACGGCACTATTAAGGGGAAGTTCTATGCGGATGACGCCACCCTTTGGGCTGCTTTAGCTGATTTCGTGTTAGTAAAAGACGATTCACGCCTTTCTGTCTGTTACAGCGTGTTGAATTTTCCTTTCTCCATTATGAACGGTAGTTTTACCAGAACGAGCGCTCCCGTCTCATAACTTGCTTCTGAACATGCGCGGGTTTTTAACGTCGTTTTAGCCCACACACGATACTTTTTTTACAACCCGAAAAACGACATTGTTTAAAATGTCGTTAAATGCAGCATGTTCGGATTTTTTTTTTGTCGTTTTTCAAAACCCGAAAAATTATGTGAAGCCCACACACGATCATTTTAAATGAAATTTTTTTAAAACGTTGTTTTTTACATGCCGAAAATTGATCGTGTGTACGCGGCATAAGAGACGTAACGCATAAGGCAGTGTATTTGCCAGAGACGTCATCAAGCTCCCGGGAAGCTGGTTTACATACTATTCATGCTCTGAAGGAGAGGAATGCTGCACAGCTGAGTGGGTGGATGTATTGTAAATGACAGGCAAAGGAATGTTTTTTACAATTGCTCCAGTTTTCATTCATGTGAATGATTTAACTTTTACTGTTCTAAGTTGCAACAGAGAGCAGTATATATATTTCTGTTTGTTATCTGAAAATTCTTCTTCTTATTATTATTATTTGTATGGGGAGTGAGGAGCTGAATAAGATGGAACATTGAGATATGTAACCTGGAGAGATTGTGGGCTATATGATATTGTGCCTGGTGGGGTTGCACCAAAACCGGTTTTGGTGCCGATACCTAGTATTTTCAAGAGCACTTGTGAAAATGCTCCGATTCCTGTAACCAATACCTTTGCGGCGTGATTTGAGCCCATTCCGTAAAATGAGGGGTGAGTTGGAGGCAAGAAGGACAGAGGTGAGCGGTGGGCAAAATGTGCAGAGGTGAGAGGTGAATGGAAAACAAGTGGAGAGGTCATATGTGGACAAGAAGTGCAGAGGTGAGTAGTGATCAAAAAGTGGAGAGGTGAGAGGTGGACAAGAAGTGCAGAGGTGAGTAGTGAACAAAAAGTGGAGAGGTGAGCGGTGGCCAAGAAGTGGAGAGGTGAGCAGTGGACATGGAGTGGAGACTAACAGGTTTTCTTCTAAGATTGCCCTGTATTTGGCTCCATCCATCTTCCCATCAACTCTGACCAGCTTCCTTGTCCCTGCTGAAGAAAAGCATCCCCACAACATGATGCTGCCACCACCATGTTTCACAGTGGGGATGGTGTGTTCAGGGTGATGTGCAGCGTTAGTTTTCTGCCACACATAGCATTTTGCTTTTAGGCCAAAAAGTTAAATGTTGGTCTCACCTGACCAGAGCACCTTCTTCCACATGTTTGCTGTGTCCCTCACATGGCTTCTCACAAACTACAAACGGGACTTCTTATGTCTTTCTTTCAACAATGTCTTTCTTCTTGTCTCCATAAAGGGCAGATTTGTGGAGAGCACGACTAATAGTTGTCCTGTGGACAGATTCTCCCACCTGAGCTGTGGATCTCTACAGCTCCATGGACCTCTTGGCTGCTTCTCTGATTCTGATTCTCTGATGAATGCTCTCCTTGCCCGGCCCGGTCAGTTTAGGTGGACGGCAATGTCTTGGCAGGTTTGCAGTTGTGCCATACTCTTTGCATTTTCGGATGATGGATTGAACAGAGCTCCGTGAGATGTTTAAAGCTTGGGAGATTTTTTTTTAGAACCTAACCCTGCTTTAAACTTCTTCACAACTTTATCCCTGACTTATCTCGTGTGTTCCTTGGCCTTCATAATGCTGTTTGTTCACTAAGGTTCTCTAACAAATCTCTGAGGGCTATACAGAACAGCTGTATTTATACTGAGATTAAATTACACACAGGTGGACTCTATTGACTAATTAGATGACTTCTGAGGCTGTGTTCACACTATACTACATGACAGTAGTACTACTTTCATCCTACTTTGCTCTGAGACATCGGTCCTACATTGGTCCTACATTGGTCCTACATCGGTCTTACATCCATCTGACTTTCATGAACAGGATACTACTTTGATCTGACTTTGTGATAGTCTGACTTGTTCTTTGACCAATCAAAACAATCCCAGTGTGAGATAAATTCCTTTTACTGCGCCTGTAATCACAATGTCGGATGTCAACAGTCGGATGGTTAGGACAAGGATCCTACTTTGATCCGACTTCAATGATATTCAATGGACGGAAGTAGGATCAAAGTCGGACCAAAGCAGTACAGGGAGCATTTTCGGAGCGTTTGTCGGACCAGTGTGAACCCGGCCTGAAGGAAATTGGTTCCACTAGATTTTAGTTAGGGGTGTCATAGTAAATGAGACTGAATACAAATGCACGCCACACTTTCCACATATTTATTTGTAAAAGAAAAATTGTAAAACCATTTATCATTTTCTTTCCACTTCAAAATAATGTTTAACTTTGTGTTGGTCTATCATATAAAATCCCCCAAAAATACATTTATGTTTTTGGTTTTAACATGGCAAAATGTAGAAAATTTCAAGGGGTATGAACACTTTTTCAAGGCACTGTATTAATGTCTAAGTGACTGGCATTTCTGTACTGATGGTCATATCCTACATTGTAAAACATGTAAACCCCAATAAAAGTTATTTTTGAATGTGAAAAACAGGGGTTTAATGGAGAGGAGAATGGTGGACAAAAAGTGGAGAAGTGAGTGGTGGGCAAGAAGTACAGGGGTGAGCGGTGGACAAGTACACAGGTGAGCGATGGACAAGAAGTACAGGGGTGAGCGGTGGACAAGAAGTACATGGGTGAGCGGTGGACAAGAAGTACAGGGGTGAGCGGTGGACAAGAAGTACATGGGTGAGCGGTGGACAAGAAGTACAGGGGTGAGCGGTGGACAAGAAGTACATGGGTGAGCGGTGGACAAGAAGTACATGGGTGAGCGGTGGACAAGAAGTACATGGGTGAGCGGTGGACAAGAAGTACATGGGTGAGCGGTGGACAAGAATAGGAGAGGTGAGCCGTGGACAAGAAGTGGAGAGGTTAGCGGTGGACAAGAAGTGGAGAGGGGAGTGGTGGACAAGAAGTGGAAAGGTTAGTGGTGGATAAGAAGTGGAAAGGTGAGTGGTGGATAAGAAGTGGAAAGGTGAGTGGTGGATAAGAAGTGGAAAGGTGAGTGGTGGACAAGAAGTGGGTAGTTGGGTGGTGGACAAGAAGTGGAAAGGTGAGTAGTGGACAAGAAGTGGAAAGGTGAGTGGTGGACAAGACGTGGAAAGGTGAGTAGTGGACAAGAAGTGGAAAGGTGAGTGGTGAACAAGAAGTGGAGAGGTGAGCTCTAAAGTGCGGAGGTGAGCAGTGAAAAAAGTGCAGGTGGTGAGGTGAGAGGTAGACAAGAAGTGGAGAGTTGTGCAGTGGACAAAAAGTGGAGAGGTGAGCAATGAAGAGATGAATGGTGGACAAAAAGTGATGAAGTGAGTGGTGGACAAGAAGTACAGAGGTAAGAGATGGGCAAGAAGCACAGAGGTGAGCGGTGGACAGGAAGTACAGAGGTGAGCGGTGGACAGGAAGTACAGAGGTGAGCGGTGGACAGGCAGTACAGAGGTGAGCGGTGGACAGGCAGTACAGAGGTGAGCGGTGGACAAGAAGTGGAGGGATGAGTGGTGGACAGGAAGTGGAGGGATGAGTGGTGGACAGGCAGTACAGAGGTGAGCGGTGGATAGGCAGTACAGAGGTGAGCGGTGGACAAGAAGTGGAGGGATGAGTGGTGGACAGGAAGTGGAGGGATGAGTGGTGGACAGGAAGTGGAGGGATGAGTGGTGGACAAGAAGGCCATACACACGGGAGGATTTATCCGCGGATACGGTCCAGCGGACCGTTTCCACGGATAAATCCTCTCGAGGATTTCAGCAGATTTTAATGCGATGGAGTGTACTCACCATCGCATTGAAATCCGCGCCGAAATCCTCTGGCGATGACGTGTCGCGCCATCGCCGCGATTATGACGCGGCGACGTGCGCGACGCTGTCATATAAGGAATTCCACGCATGCGTCGAATCATTACGACGCATGCGGGGGATCCCTTCGGACGGATGGATCCGGTGAGTCTATACAGACCAGCGGATCCATCCGTTGGGATGGATTCCAGCAGATGGATTTGTTTGGCATGTCAGCAAATATTCGATCTGCTGGAATCCATCCCAGGGGAGAAATATCCGCGGAAACAGATCCGCTGGAGTGTACACACCATAGGATCTATCCGCTGAAACCCATTTGCTGGGATTTTTCAGCGGATGGATTCTATCGTGTGTACGGGGGCCGAAGTGGAGGGATGAGTGGTGGACAGGAAGTGAAGGGATGAGTGGTGGACAGGAAGTGGAGGGATGAGTGGTGGACAGGAAGTGGAGGGATGAGTGGTGGACAGGAAGTGAAGGGATGAGTGGTGGACAGGAAGTGGAGGGATGAGTGGTGGACAGGAAGTGGAGGGATGAGTGGTGGAGTTCCTGACTATTTTATTGAAGCTCTTCTTGAGGTAGGGTCAAAGTGTCAGCTCCATGTCTATGGTATGCAGAAAAGGATATGTAATAGAAGAATTTGTTTTTAAAAAAATTATTGTGCAGCAGGTTAAATGTATCCTTGTTAGATGTTTCTGTGAGAATTTTGCTGTGGCACAGTAATTAAACCATATGTAAGCTCAGGTTCTGGTTAACAATGATTATGTTAGATGTGCCTCCGCACTAAACTGCCTAATTAAATGACATAATTAAGCCTCCACCTAACAACTGTGCTCCTATCTTAGTTAATAAATTGTGTTTTTAATGTGCCCAGCACTTAATTTATGTGAATAAAATAAATACATATCCCCAAGGGCATTTTCTGAAAGCAGTGGGCTTGTGTGCAAGATTATATTTTGGGCGCTCCCACCTGAGACAAAGGAACCCACGATGATGAAGTTGGAAAAACGTAGTTTTTTGGACTTTGCTGAAAAATTTAAAAAATGTTCATGCCGAAAAACGACCGTGTGTACGCGGCATAACTTTCTTTGCACTGCCTGAAGCTGCCCAGATCTGGAGTTACTAACACAATTCCTGAGATGATATCTTACTATAGATCATATTAAAGTAAAGCTCTCATGGTTGATAAATACCCAAACTTGTCATAGGAAATACATGAAGCCACCCTTGGATAAGTGTGAATACTTCCTCTAAAAGTTGTCTTAAGTGTCTCCGGTGCCTGGGATCCTGCGAGCTCAGATATAGAAATGTTGAGTGCTGAGTACTAGTCTGCTGTCTTCCACCTTCTGTACCTACTAATAGATATGTGCATTCCCGTTCGTACGAATGTTATTTTCGTACGAAAATGTTCATTTTCGTACCCGCAGAATAATGTGTACATACGAAAAAATTAAAGCACCAAAATACGAAAACAACGGGATTACGAATGAGCCGCATAACGAACAACCGCAAATACGAACGAACGATCCGACGAAAATACGACAAAACGAAAACGGCAAAAGAACGAAAATGACAAAAAGACTTGCATTCTGTATTTTGTTTAAATCCTTGTTCTGTTTGTATTTTGATTTTCAGTCGTATGTTCATATGACATCTAACAAAAGATTTTCGTTCTGTATTTTGTTTGAATCCTTTTTCTGTTTGTATGTTCATATGACATCTTATAACAAAAGATTTGTATTCTGTATTCTGAATTCCTTTTTTCTGTTCGTAATTTGGTTTCAAAATACAGAATGCAAATCTTTTGTTATAAGATGTAATTTTCGTTTTTTTGAATGGGCAGTGAGTGTAGTTAGTTAGTGAAGCAGCTTCTCTTTTGTGCTGAGTACAGTACTTTTCTGTGGATTTTCGTCTGAAGGGAGATCAGTTGGCCAGACTTTTGAACCTGGAACCCAAAAATGGTTTTCTGATGGAGTTTAAAAACGAACGAACGTTCGGTAAAACGATCGTTTTTATGTTTGTTGTTAAAAAAGTCTGACCAAGTGTATGGGGCTTAACAATCGTTAATATGGATGAGCCGTGTGTTGAAAGTGCCGCGAATCCCCCAATATATTTACGAAAGTACAAAATGACGAAAATTATTGTCTAACAAGTAACGAACATGAATTAAACAGAATAACGAACCATAAACCAACGAAAATAAAACGGTAACCAAAATACGAAACGATCGGAATACAAAAAAATTGCGTCGTACGAAAAACGAACGGGAACGAACAGGAAAACGGGCGACTTACGAAAAACGAACGGGAACGAACCTACGGAACGATACGAAACGGAACAAAAAATTTTTTTTTCTGTGCACATGTCTACCTACTAATAGGTCGGGAAAGCATCACCATTTTTGCATAGGAAGGAGAGATAAATTATTCTTAGGAGGCAGCTGGGATAAATTCTTACTTTAAAAGACAAGAGAGAGGAGATTTCTTTGGGGATGGGGGGGGGGGGGTGTTGGGAGGAATTTTTACATTTTTGGAAATACAGCAGAACCTTGGTTTACGAGTAGCTTCCCGAAGGAAGCTCGGGTCGGCTCGGCTCTATTCGGCGCCGAATAGAGCCGAGCTGACCCGAGCTGCTTTCGGGAAGTCGTGACGCGCTGTGTGCGCCGTCGTTTAGCATGCCAATTGATTGGCATGTCAATAGGAACGCCCACTCCCGCGGGATTCCCTACCCGAAAAGCCGCGGTGAATTCCACGGCTAAACGATATCTACGGGGAAAAAAAAATAAAGGTCAGTGTCATTTTATATGCAGCACGGTGCTGGATGTAGTGTTAGAATTTTTTTATAGGGTGAACCTCCACTTTAAGTTACAGCCATGTACTTATAATTCACCCCGAAAGATTTTTGTGGCTCCCCAAAGCCATATACACACACGTATGAACGTACGTGCAAATAAATGTACCGTATTTATCGGCGTATAACACGCACAGGCGTATAACACGCACCCTAACTTTAAGGCCCCGTACACACGAGGAGACATGTCTGATGAAAACGGTCCGCGGACCGTTTTCATCGGACATGTCTCCTGGGAGCTTTTGGTCTGATGTGTGTACACACCATCAGACCAAAATCCCTGCGGACAGAGAACGCGGTGACGTAGAAGACACCGACGTTCTCAAACACGGAAGTGCAATGCTTCCACGCATGCGTCGAATCAATTCGACGCATGCGCGGGATTTCGGGACGCTGGTTACACGTCATAACCAGCGGACATGTCCGATTAGGTGTACTAACCATCGGACATGTTTCCAGCGGACACGTTTCTTAGCTTGCTAAGAAACTTTTGTCCGCTGGAAACCTGTCCGCTAGGCCGTACACACGGTCGGACATGTCAGGGGACCAGTTTCAGCGGACATGTTCGACCGTGTGTGCGCGGCCTAAGAGGGAAGTTTCAGGGAAAAAACTTTCCACAGCCCCCTGTGTATAACACGCAGGCACAGTTTACCCTCTATTTTCAGGGTAAAAAAGTAGATACGCCGGCGTATCCCTTTTGTGGATCAGGCCCTAACTTTTTTGGACATATTATAAGAATGTCTAATCTGCAATTTGATGTTTTTTGGAGATTTCTCCATCTTTCCTTGGCTTCATTATGCACATTAATTCAAATTTCTACCTTCAGGTACAAATGCGTTACGCTGCAGCGGCGTAACGTATCCCATTTACGTTACACCACCGCAGGTTTACAGCGTAAGTGCCTGATTCACAAAGCTCTAACCTGTAAACTTGCGGCGGTATAACGTAAATCGGCTCGGCGCAAGCCCACCTAATTCAAATCGGGGGGGCACCATTTAAATTAGGTGCGTTCCCGCGCCGAACGTACTGCGTATGCTCCGTCCGACGTTAACGTAAATGGCGTCCAGCGCCATTCACGGACGACTTATGCAAACGACGTGAATTTAAAAATTTCGACGCGGGAACGACGGCCATACTTAACATTGGCAAGGCCACCTAGAGGGCAGCCTAAGTTTTACGCGGCGTATCTCAACGGAAACGACGGAGGGAGAGAGAAAGAGAAAGAGAAAGAGAAAGAGAAAGAGAAAGAGAAAGAGAGAGAGAGAGAGAGAGAGAGAGAGAGAGAGAGAGAGAGAGAGAGAGAGAGAGAGAGAGAGAGAGAGAGAGAGAGAGAGAGAGAGAGAGAGAGAGAGAGAGAGAGAGAGAGAGAGAGAGAGAGAGAGAGAGAGAGAGAGAGAGAGAGAGAGAGAGAGAGAGAGAGAGAGAGAGAGAGAGAGAGAGAGAGAGAGAGAGAGATTTCTCTCCAGATATGATGCATAATAAGAAAACAATAATCATTAAGATAATAATAATGATATAACATAAAATAATTACAATGATAATATAACATAAGATAATGACGATAATAATGATATTAAAATAACAACAATAATAGTTAACATAGAATAGTAACATATAGTAACCATATTGATAACAATAATATTGATAACAATAATGATGATAATAATATAACATATATTAAAAATGATAATATTTTAACATTAAAAACAACAATAGTACAGTAATATATGATAATAATAGAAGATAAAATAACAATATTAGTTAACATATAATAATATAAAATAATAGCGATAATAACAATAATAACATATTATAATAACAATAATAGTTAACATATAAGAGCAATATAATAATAATAATCATATTGGTGATAATAATAATGATACTAATAATAATAATATAACATATAATAATAAAAATGACGATGATAATAATATAACATATAAAATTAAAGACAACAATAATATATAGTAATATATAATATAACAATAATAGTTAATAACATATAATAATATAAAATAATAATGATAATAATAACAACAATAATAGTTAACATATTATAGCAATATAACATATAATTTTAATCATATTGATAACAACAATAATAATAATAATAATCAAAATAATAATATAACATATAATAATAATAATAATAATAATAATAATAACAATAACAACAATAATAGTTAACATAGAATAGCAACATATAATAACCATATTGATAACAATAATGATGATAATAATATAACATATAATAAAAATGATGATAATATTAATATAACATTAAAAACAACAATAGTACAGTAATATATGATAATAATAGAAGATAAAATAACAATATTAGTTAAAATATAATAATATAAAATAATAGTGATAATAACATATTATAATAACAATAATAGTTAACATATAATAGCAATATAATAATAATTATATTGGTGATAATAATAATAATAATAATAATAATAATAATAATAATAATAAAAATTACGATGATAATAATATAACATATAAAATTAAAGACAACAATAATATACAGTAATATATAATACTATAAGATACATTAATAATATTAATAACAATAATAGTTAATAACATATAATAATATAAAATAATAATGATAATAATAACAACAATAATAGTTTACAATTATATGTTATATTGCTATTATATGTTATCATATTGATAAAAATAATAATATAACATATAATAATATAAAATAATAATAATAATAATAATAATAATAATAATAACAACAATAATAGTTAACATATAATAGCAATATAATAATAATAATATTGGTGATAATAATAATAATAATAATAATAATATAACATATAATAATAAAAATGACGATGATAATAATATAACATATACAATTAAAGACAATAATATACAGTAATATATAATAATATAAGATAAAATAATTATATTAATAACAATAATAGTTAATAACATATAATAATATAAAATAATAATGATAATAATAACAACAATAATAGTTAACATATCATAGCAAAATAACATATCATTTTAATCATATTAATAACAATAATAATAATGAAAATAATAATATAACATATAATAATAATAACAATAATAGTTAACATATAATAGCAATATAACATATAATAATAATAATAATAATAATAATAATTATAATATTGATAATATTGATGAAAATAATAATAATAATATAGCATATAATAATAATAATAATAATAATAATAATAATAATAATAATATTGATAATAATGATGAAAATAATAATATAGCATATAATAATAAAAATATGAGGATGATAATAACAATATAACATATATAGTACAATTAAATACAGCAATAATATACAGTAATATATAATCATAATAGTATAAGATAAAATAATAATAATATTAGAATATATAAATTATTATAATAATATATAATAATAATGATAATACAGTAGTTAACATATAATAATATAACATATAATAATATAAAATAATGATCATTATAATAATTTATTCTAAGAATAGTGTGAGAGGATTGGATCCCCGCCTCCTGATCACAGCTGACCGGTTACGCCCAGCGGATCGCGCACACCTTACCAAACAGCTGATAAAAACATTGAACATGGGCGGGCCCTGCTGACCCCGCCCTCTACGCCTTTCTCATTGGTCGAAGTGCACGTCATTCACGCCCTCCTTCCTTCCCTTCCCTTGGTCTCCTGTCACTCGCACAGCCAATCGCCCGGGGCTGTGGGGTGGATGACGTCACCGGTTGCTAAGAGGAATCCAACGTGCGAACTGTCAAGCTTAGTGGCCCCGTTCTGGCGCTCGTGTCCCCGTTTAACAAGTACTGACAAAGCGGAGCGCGGGCCCCCTATCGGGCCTCTCAACCCCCTTGACGGCGGGGCTGTGCGTTCCGTTCCTGCGGGATCTACGCTCGGGAAAGCTGACGTCATCAACCGGGCCTTTGGCGCGGAGTGATCCGCCCTCTTCAGCCCCCCCCCCCCCTCTTCCTCAGAGTTCCAGGAGGTGAAGCGGCTGAGGCGGAGGGTCACGTCCAAGGAAGAGCAGGAAGGGTCCGCTGAGGAGAGAAGGAGTCCGGAGGTGGAGGAGCCCTGAGGTGAGAGGGGGAGGGGAGTATACATTGTATACACTCAGCTCTATACTGGGGGCTCTATGAGGGGGAGGGGCTCTCCATGTGCTGCCATTGTTTTTATTCCTTCCCATTTCCAGAAGAGATACAATGTGTCCTCTATGGGTCCAACTTCTGTCCTACAGAGCCAACTGTCATTTCCTGACTTCTGGGGGACTGTCATGTGTCCTGAGGGTCCCCCCCCCACGTGCGTGTCCCGAGGGGCCCCCCCTCCCACGTGCGTGTCCCGAGGGGTCCCTCCTCCACGTGCGTGTGTCCCGAGGGGTCCCTCCTCCACGTGCGTGTGTCCCGAGGGGTCGTTCCCCCACGTGCGTGTCCCGAGGGGTCGTTCCCCCACGTGCGTGTCCCGAGGGGTCGTTCCCCCACGTGCGTGTCCCGAGGGGTCCCCCCTCCCACGTGCGTGTCCCGAGGGGCCCCCCCTCCCACGTGCGTGTCCCGAGGGGCCCCCCCTCCCACGTGCGTGTCCCGAGGGGCCCCCCCTCCCACGTGCGTGTCCCGAGGGGCCCCCCTCCCACGTGCGTGTCCCGAGGGGTCCCCCCTCCCACGTGCGTGTCCCGAGGGGTCCCCCCTCCCACGTGCGTGTCCCGAGGGGTCCCCCCTCCCACGTGCGTGTCCCGAGGGGTCCCCCCTCCCACGTGCGTGTCCCGAGGGGTCCCCCCTCCCACGTGCGTGTCCCGAGGGGTCCCCCACCACGTGCGTGTCCCGAGGGGCCCCCCCACGTGCGTGTCCCGAGGGTCCCCCCCCTCCCACGTGCGTGTCCCGAGGGTCCCCCCCCTCCCACGTGCGTGTCCCGAGGGGTCCCCCTCCCACGTGCGTGTCCCGAGGGGTCCCCCCCGTGCGTGTTCCGAGGGCCCCCCCACATGCGTGTCCCAAGGGGCCCCCCCCGCGTGCGCGTTCCGAGGGCCCCCCCCCCCCACATACGTGTCCCGAGGGGTCCCCCCCCTCCCCCCCCCCGCGTGCGTGTCCCGAGGGGTCCTCCTCCCCCCCCCCCGCGTGCGTGTCCCGAGGGGTCCCCCAAAGCGTGCGTGTTCCGAGGGCTTCCCCCATCCTTTTTTTTTCCCGAGGGGGCCCCCCCCCTCCCACGTGCGTGTCCCCACATACAACTTCCTAAGTCCCACTGTATGCATGTTCTAAAATTCCCAAGTGCCCCAAATTTTCCTGAGTGCCCCCATAGACTTGGTCTGAGGGACCCATTTAGTTCTCTTCCTTCCTTCTTTCTTTCTCTTCCTTCCTTCTTTCTTTCTCTTCCTTCCTTCTTTCTTTCTCTTCCTTCCTTCTTTCTTTCTCTTCCTTCCTTCTTTCTTTCTTTCTCTTCCTTCCTTCTTTCTTTCTCTTCCTTCCTTCTTTCTTTCTCTTCCTTCCTTCTTTCTTTCTCTTCCTTCCTTCTTTCTTTCTCTTCCTTCCTTCCTTCTTTCTTTCTCTTCCTTCCTTCCTTCCTTCTTTCGTTCTCTTCCTTTCTTCCTTCTTTCTTTCTCTTCCTTCCTTCCTTCTTTCTTTCTCTTCCTTCCTTCCTTCTTTCTTTCTCTTCCTTCCTTCCTTCTTTCTTTCTCTTCCTTCCTTCCTTCTTTCTTTCTCTTCCTTCCTTCCTTCCTTCTTTCTTTCTCTTCCTTCTTTCTTTCTCTTCCTTCCTTCCTTCCTTCCTTCTTTCTCTTCCTTCCTTCCTTCCTTCCTTCCTTCCTTCTTTCTTTCTCTTCCTTCCTTCCTTCTTTCTTTCTCTTCCTTCCTTCCTTCCTTCTTTCTTTCTCTTCCTTCCTTCCTTCTTTCTCTTCCTTCCTTCCTTCTTTCTTTCTCTTCCTTCCTTCCTTCTTTCTTTCTCTTCCTTCCTTCCTTCTTTCTTTCTCTTCCTTCCTTCCTTCTTTCTTTCTCTTCCTTCCTTCCTTCTTTCTTTCTCTTCCTTCCTTCCTTCTTTCTTTCTCTTCCTTCCTTCCTTCTTTCTTTCTCTTCCTTCCTTCCTTCCTTCCTTCCTTCTTTCTTTCTCTTCCTTCCTTCCTTCCTTCTTTCTTTCTCTTCCTTCCTTCCTTCCTTCCTTCCTTCCTTCCTTCCTTCTTTCTCTTCCTTCCTTCTTTCTACATATGTTCCAAGTGCCCCATCCACAATTACTGGGTGTGCCAAGTGCCCCCCAGTGTCTCCATATTGAAATGTCCCTCCTGACGCCCCGGGTGTCCTTCATCCCTCCTCCCCATCCTCAAGTCTTGGGTGTCCTTGCTTCCCTCATATACATGTCCTTAGTGCCCCCACCTGCATGTACTGAGTACCCCAATAGAAAGGTGCTGGGTGTCCCCGTCCGCACATCACACCAATGTCACGACTGACAGCTCTAGAAGGAATGTCGTTCCCCCTGAAAATGTCACTTTATTGGTAAAGCTGTCCCCGGTCCTGATTTCCAGGGACTCCTCCAGGTTTTCCCTGGAATGGTCCCTTCCATTGAGTCACATGTGACTCCCCAGGACCGGTGATCCCCCCGGTGTTCTGGTCCATCCCTCCTATCTGGTCCTAGATCTACACCTGGTCACATCTTCGCGTCATTCCAAAAAAAATGCCCAGCGTTTGATACAGAACGTCATCCAGGTAAAGCTGAATCTCCTGGAATATATTCCGCTCGGTGTAAATGGAAACAAGTGTTTTCTCATCGGTGTGTGTTGTGGGACTGTCATGTGCCGTGGTCCTCGGGGACAGGCTTGTGAGAAGAAGACGAGGTGTGCGGCTTCTGGAATGATTGTATAGTGGAGGCAGATATCTTATCGGGATTCATCTCCTGGAATGTCTGTGCCTCATTCAAGCATCTAATGTCCCCGTACAGCTGGGACAGCCTCGCTCCCTCTCCCCTTCCTCGGCATGGTATTGTAAGGCTTGCAGATCATCAGAGGGCACACATGTACAGTATGAAGGTATAAGATTTATTCATTTCCTTCTCTTTGAGCATTATTAGACCGGCTGTTCACATAACTCCACATCTACTAATGTGTGACCTCTATTAAGGAACCCATGTGTGATTTCTGTAGATATCTGCATGCTTGATCTCCATCATGGAGCCCTGAACATAATATGACGTTTTATTTATTCATGTCATGTGCTTTGTTTTGGTGGGTGATGGTGTTTTTTTCCCCCCAAGGAGCTTTAGCTGACTTGTAATTCTTTTTTTTTATTATTGTTATTGATCCATGGCTTCATGACTAGTTTTAGAGCTTTGATTTTTATATTTAGATTCTTTTTTTATTTTTATATTTATATTTTCTGTGTGTCTTCTTTCGTCCTTTCTTTCGTCCTTTCTTTCTTTCGTCCGTCCTTTCTTTCTTTCGTCCGTCCTTTCTTTCGTCCTTTCTTTCTTTCGTCCTTTCTTTCTTCTTCTTTTTTTTTTTTTTTTCCCTTCCTTCCTTCCTTCCTTCTTTTTCTTTTCCTTCCTTTCTTTTTTTCTTTTCCTTTTCCTTTCTTTTTCTTTTTCTTTTTCTTTTCCTGTCTTTTTCTTTTTCTTTTCCTTCCTTCCTTCTTTCTTTTTCTTTTCCTTCCTTCCTTCCTTCTTTCTTTTTCTTTTCCTTCCTTCCTTCTTTCTTTTTCTTTTCCTTCCTTCCTTCTTTCTTTTTCTTTTCCTTCCTTCCTTCTTTCTTTTTCTTTTCCTTCCTTCCTTCTTTCTTTTTCTTTTCCTTCCTTCCTTCTTTCTTTTTCTTTTCCTTCCTTCCTTCTTTCTTTTTCCTTTCCTTCCTTCCTTCTTTCTTTCTCCTTTCCTTCCTTCCTTCCTTCTTTCTCCTTTCCTTCCTTCCTTCCTTCTTTCTTTCTTTTTCTTTTCCTTCCTTCCTTCTTTCTTTTTCCTTTCCTTCCTTCCTTCTTTCTTTTTCCTTTCCTTCCTTCCTTCTTTCTTTTTCTTTTCCTTCCTTCCATCTTTCTTTTTCTTTTCCTTCCTTCCTTCTTTCTTTTTCTTTTCCTTCCTTCCTTTTCCTTCCTTTTTTTCTTTTTCTTTCTTTTCCTTCCTTCCTTCCTTCCCTTTTTTTTTCTTTCTCTTCCTTCCTCTTTTTTTCTTTTTCTTTTTCTTTCTCTTTCTCTTCCTTTTCTTTTCTTTCCCTCCCTTCCTTCCTTTTTTTTCCTTCTTTCTTTTCCTTCCTTTTTTTTTTCTTTTTCTTTCTCTTCCTTCCTTCCTTCCTTCCTTCCTTCCTTCCTTCCTTCCCTTTTTTTCTTTTTCTTTCTCTTTCTTCCTTCCTTCCTTCCTTTTTCTTTGCCTTCCTTCCTACCTTTTCTTTTTCTTTCTCTTCCTTCCTTCCTACCTTTTTCTTTCTCTTCCTTCCTACCTTTTTTCTTTCTCTTCCTTCCTTCCTTTTCTTTCCCTTCCTTCCTTTTCTTTCCCTTCCTTCCTTTTCTTTCCCTCCCTTCCTTCATTTTCTTTTTCTTTCCCTTCCTTCCTTCCTTTTTTTTTAATTATTATTTATTTATATTCTTATAAATCAATATTGACTATATTAAACGAAAAAGCAGTGCAGCGCTACAAAACTATATAATGGCTAAAAAAAAAAAATGCATGAAAACAAATTATTGGCAAAGGTAAGCCGTAAAAAGTCCCAGTTCATATGGTATAAAAGCAAAAGATGACATGAAAGGAAGTGACTTACCTTTGGTGTCATCTTTTGCTCTTATACCATATGAACTGGGACTTTTTACGGTTTACCTTTGCCAATAATTCGTTTTTATGTATTTATTTTTTTACCTATTATTTCGTTTGTAGCGCTGCACTGCTTTTTTGTTTAATTATTCATCGAAGGATTCCTATATATTTCCCTTGAGTGTCCAGCTGCTTATATTAGGATTGTACTTCGGTTTTGCGCTGACTGAACCCATACTTTTTACGTTGAAATATTGACTATAGATATTTTTTATTTTAAAATCTGTATTCACTAGTTTTAAGTTCTTCGATTTCTTAGAGGGTTTTCTTTTTTATTTTTTGCTTCTGTGCTTTAGTGGTTGTAGGATTTTTTGTTTATTGTATAAAATTAAGCCACTGCTACTTTCATGAGTAGTTTTTGGTGTTTGTTTAG